>NC_069499.1:231991254-232291254 GCF_027579735.1 Bombina bombina
CAAAATATAATCCATAATCATTTAAACTCCCCCCTATGCCATCATATAGAAGGGTAAAAAATCTTAGGGATCACATAGTAAAAGCTGATATAGGTACATCTAAAATGTCTGATGTAAATTATCTAACTACCCCTAATAAAGGCTGTTACCCCTGCTTACACTGTGCTCAATGTAATTCAGTTATTAAAGGGAAATTCTTAGCACAAAATGACAAAAGAAAGCAATATACAATCAATGGGTTATATACATGCCAAACCAACTATGCAATCTACCTACTTAAATGCCCATGTGGTCTTTGTTACATTGGCGAGACCACCCAAGCCGCCAGGGATAGGTTTAGTCAACATAAAGCATCCATTAAATCAAAAGATATGTCACTTCCAGTATCAGCACATTTTACAAATATGGGTCATACAGTAAGCCAGCTTCGCTTTCAAGTGATTGACCATATCCCCCATCATAGAAGAGGGGGTAATAGGGAACTAAAATTAAAACAGAAAGAAGTATGGTGGATTAAACGTCTGAACACATTACATCCATATGGTCTGAATAGAGATTATGATTTGTATTTGTTTTTATAATGGTTTTAAATGATGGAACATATTCTGGTACCACTAGAGGTCACTGTGTTGTTGAAATTTACAAACCTGGATAGGTATGGGTTAAACCAATTAACACTGAGAATTGAAGCATGATTGGTCCAGATACCCTTTTTAAAGTCAGTTTGTTTGATTGTAACTTATGCATGATTAAGGACTATGTAGGTCCGAAACGTCGCTTTTTACTGGTTGCTAAACCTCAAATAAAGATTTTTCACCTTTAAAAGAAGATTGTGTGCTGTGGTGCTGTTACCTTGTTTTTTACATGGACTATATATATGTATATGTATGTATATATATATATATGTATATGTATATATGTATATGTATATATATATATGTATATATATGTATATGTGTATATGTGTGTATATGTATATATATATGTATATGTATATGTATATGTATATGTGTATGTATATGTGTATGTATATGTGTATATATATGTGTATATATATATGTGTATATATGTATATATATGTATATATGTATGTATATATATATATATATATGTATATATATATATGTATATGTATATGTGTGTGTATATATATAGCCCCTCCACCTCCATTCATTCGGCCGAAGGTTATAGGAAGAGAAAAGGAAAGGCTAAAAAGGTGTAGAGGTGACTGAAGTTTACAAAAAATAAATCTTTTTTAAGATAACAGGGTCGGCCGTGGACTTGTCATATCGTAAAAGAAATTAATTTATCAGGTAAGCATAAATTTACTTTTCTTTTACAAAGATATGACAAGTCCACGGATTTCATCCTTACTTGTGGGAAACCAATACCAAAGCAATAGGACACGGATGAAAGGGAGGGACAAGACAGGAACCTAACTAAACGGAAGGCACCACTGCTTGAAGAACCTTTCTCCCAAAAACAGCCTCAGAAGAAGCAAAAGTGTCAAATTTGGAAAAAGTATGAAGGGACGACCAAGTCGCAGCCTTACAAATCTGTTCAACAGAAGCATCGTTTTTAAAAGCCCATGTGGAAGCAACAGACCTAGTAGAATGAGCCGTAATTCTTTCAGGAGGCTGCTATCCAACAGTCTCATATGCCAGACTCGCTTTCCAGAATAAACAATGAAGATGATTGACTGAAATCCTTAGTTGCCTGTAAGTAAAACTTTAAGGCACGGACCACGTCCAAGTTATGTAACGGACGCTCCTTCTTAGAAGAAGTATTAGGACACAATGAAGGAACAATAATTTCCTGATTAATATTCTTATTCAAAACAACCTTAGGAAGAAATCCAGGTTTGGTACGTAAAACCACCTTATCAGAATGAAAAATTAGATAAGGATAATCACACTGTAGTGATGAAAGCTCAAACTCTTCGAGCAGAAGAAATAGCAACTAAAAACAGAACTTTCCAAGATAACAATTTGATATCCATGGAATGCATAGGTTCAAGCGGAACCCCTTGAACTCGAAGAACTAATTTAAAACTCCAGGGAGGAGTAATGGGTCTATATACAGGCTTAATTCTAGATAGAGCCTGACAAAAAGACTGAACATCTGGCACATTTGCCAAACGTTTGTGAAACAGAATTGACAAAACTGAAATTTGTCCCTTTAAGGAACTCGCTGATAACCCTTTCTCCAATCCTTCTTGGAGAAAAGACAGAATCCTAGGAATCCTAACTTTACTCCATGAGTAACCCTTGGATTCACACCAATAAAGATATTTACGCCATATCTTATGATAGATCTTTCTAGTGACAGGCTTTCTGGCCTGTATCAAAGTATTGATGACCGAATCAGAGAATCCTCACTTAGATAAAATCAAGCGTTCAATCTCCACACAGTCAGCTGCAGAGAAATTAGATTTGGATGTTGGAAAGGACCTTGAATGAGAAGGTCCTGTCTCAAAGGAAGTTTCCACAGTGGCAGAGAGGACATGCCCACTAGATCCGCATACCAAGTCCTGCGTGGCCACGCAGGCGCGATCAGGATCACTGTTGCTCACTCCTGTTTAATTTGAGCAATCACGCGTGGGAGGAGAGGAAACGGTGGAAACGCATGAGCTAGGCTGAACTACCAAGGCATCTATCAGTTCGGCCTGAGGATCCCTTGACCTGGATACGTATCTTGGAAGCTTGGCATTTTGTCGAGATGCCACCAAATCCAACTCTGGTCTACCCCATCTGAGAATCAATGAGGCAAATCCCTCCGGGTGAAGTTCCCACTCCCCCGGATGAAAAGTCTGTCGACTTAGAAAATCCGCTTTCCAGTTCTCTACTCCTGGGATGTAGATCATTGACAGATGACAAGAGTGGGTCTCCGCCCAATGGGTTATCTTGGATACTTCTATCATCGCTAAGGAACCCCTTTGTTCACCCCTGATGATTGATATATGCCACAGTCGTGATGTTGTCCGACTGGAATCTGATGAATCTGGCCGAAGCCAACTGAGGCCACGCCTGAAGCGCATTGAATATTGCTCTCAGTTCCAGAATATTGATTGGAAGAAGAGACTCCACTTGAGTCCAAACACCCTGAGCCTTCAGGGAGTTCCAAACTGCACCCCAGCCCAGAAGGCTGGCATCCGTTGTCACTATCACCCACGAGGGTCTGCGGAAACAAGTCCCTTGGGACAGATGATCTGGCGACAACCACCAAAGAAAAGTTTCTGGTCTCTTGATCCAGATTTATCTGAGGAGATAAGTCCGCATAATCCCCATTCCACTGTTCGAACATGCACAGCTGCAGTGGTCTGAGATGAAAGCGAGCAAACGGAACTATGTCCATTGCCGCTACCATAAATCCAATTACCTCCATACACTGAGCCACTGATGTCTGTGGAATGGACTGAAGTGCTCGGCAAGTATTTAGAATCTTTGATTTTCTGACCTCCGTCAAAAATATTTTCATGGCTACCGAGTCTATCAGAGTTCCCAAGAAAGGAACCCTTGTCTGTGGAACACGCGAACTCTTCTCTATGTTCACCTTCCAGCCGTGAGTTCTCAGAAAAGACAACAGTGTCCGTGTGAGATTTTGTCAGATGATATGTGACGCCTGAATCAGAATATCGTCCAGATAAGGCGCCACCGATATGCCTCGCGGTTTGAGAACCGCCAAAAGAGACCCTAGAACCTTTTGTGAAGATTCTGGGTGCTGTAGCCAACCCGAAGGGAAGAGCCACGAACTGATAATGTTTGTCCAAGAAGGCAAACCTTAGAAACTGATGATGATCCTTGTGGATTGGAATATGAAGGTAAGCATCCGTCACGTCCACGGTAGTCATATATTGACCCTCCTGGATCATTGGTAAAATTGTTCGTATTGTCTCCATTTTGAATGATGGAACCCTTAGAAATTTGTTTAGACACTTGAGGTCTAAGATGGGTCTGAACGTTCCCTCTTTTTTGCGAACCACAAATAGGTTTGAGTAAAACCCCTGTTCCAATTTTGGGACTGGACAAATTACTCCCATAGTCGAAAGGTCTTTTACACAGCGTAAGAACGCCTCTCTTTTTATCTGGTTTGCAGATAACTTCAAGAGATGAAATCTCCCTCTTGGGAGAAAGTCCTTGAATTCCAATTGATAACCATGGGTCACTATTTCTAGTGCCCAGGGATCCTGAACATCTCTTGCCCAAGCCTGAGCAAAGAAAGAGAGTCTGCCCCCTACTAGATCCGGTCTTGGATCGAGGGCCGCCCCTTCATGCTGTCTTAGGAGCAGCAGCTGGCTTTTTGGATTGTTTACCCTTATTCCAGTTCTGATTGAAAATTATTCTGTTTACCCCTCATTTTAACCGACTTATCCTGAGGTAGGGCATGGCCTTTACCTCCTGTAATATCAGAAATGATTTCCTTCAATTCTGGCCCGAAAAGGGTCTTACCTTTAAAGGGAATAGCAAAAAGCTTATGTTTTGATGACACGTCAGCAGACCAAGATTTGAGCCACAATGCTCTACGTGCTAAAATGGCAAATCCTGCATTTTTTTTTGCCGCTAATTTAGCAATTTGAAAAGTGGCATCAGTAATAAAAGAATTGGCTAGCTTAAGAGCCTTAATTCTATCTAGAATGTCATCTAATGGAGTCTCAACCTTAAGAGACTCTTCTAGAGCCTCAAACCAAAAAGCTGCTGCAGTAGTTACTGGAACAATGCAAGCCGTAGGTTGTAAAAGAAACCCCTGATTAACAAATAATTTCTTTAGTAGACCCTCTAATTTCTTATCCATAGGGTCTTGGATGGCACAACTATCCTCCAATGGGTATAAAACAACTATCCTCCAATGGGTATAGTAGTACGCTTAGCTAGGGTAGATATAGCTCCCTCTACCTTAGGGACTGTTTGCCATGAGTCCCGAATGGTATCTGATATGGGAAACATTTTCTTAAAATTAGGAGGGGGAGAAAACGGTATACCTGGTCTATCACATCCCATTCCTTTCTAATTTCCTAAATTCTCTTAGGAATCGGAAAAACATCAGTGTAAGTAGGTACTTCCAAATATTTATCCATTTTACACAATTTCTCTGGAGGAATCACAATAGGGTCACAATCCAGAGTTGCTAAAACCTCCCTAAGTAACGGGCGGAGGTGTTCAAGCTTAAATTTAAATAACATAGTGTCCGAATCTGTCTGAGGTAAAACATTCCCTGAATCTGAAATTTCACCCTCGGACAGTAATTCCCTGATCCCCCAACTCAGAGCACTGTGAGGGAACATCGGAAATAGCTAATAAAGCATCAGAGGATTCAGTATTTACATTAATACCTGACCTACTGCGTTTACCCTGCAACACTGGTAATTTAGACAATACCTCTGTAAGGGTAGTTAACATAACTGCAGCCATCTCCTGCAGAGTAAAAGAATTAGACACACTAGAAGTACTTGGCGTCGCTTGTGTGGGCGTTAAAGGTTGTGACACTTGGAGAGAATTGGATGGCATATCCTGATTCTCTTTAGATTGAGAATAATTCTTAGGCACACTTTCTTGACCTAATATATGGTCTTTACAATGTAAGGCTCTTTCAGTACAAGAGTTAAACAATGTTAAAGGGGGTTGCACAATAGCTTCTAAACACATAGAACAATGAGAATCCTCAATGTCAGATATGTTGAACAGACTAGTAATAACCACAAAAGTCGTTTAAACACTTATTTATTGCATAAAATAAACTTTAGAAAAAACGTGTACTGTGCCTTTAAGAAAAGAAAAAGTGAACAATTTTTCCAAAATGCTCAAAAAACGTTAAATTATCTCAAACTTTAACCTAAGATCGTTGGTTTATCCAAAAATTACTGCACCCTGAAGCAAGGGCAGAAAATAAGGCTCTAAAGTATTTATATCACAGTCCAGGAGCCACCAGAGTTACTGCTTGCTGCTGCTGCCTGGCCTGAAGGAAGTGCGCATCTGAGCGTGCAAAAATAGGCCACGCCCCTTGAGGTCAATGCCGAAGTAGGCCCAAACACAACCGCATGGAAAGCGGTTTCACACCTAAGTTTAAACAGCTAATGCCTACAACCCCTCAAATGCACCAGTAAGCAAACATATGCATGACAGAAATAAAAACGTTATATATCGTTTTTCTTAGAATGCCCATAGTGTCACACAATGCCCATAAGTCAACCATTAAATAAAATCAGGGACTCCAGTAATACCCTTTATATAAAATAGGAATACTGCTTACCCCATTTCCATACAGGGAAATAAATGCCAGCCAGTTCTGATATATCAAGTCTCAGAATAAAAAAGGCTGCACATACCTTAATGCTGCTTGTAGCATGAAACCGGTCTCCACACTGAAGATGTCTCATGGTTACCTTCAGAAGTCTTGTGGGAACCAGCATGGATCTTAGTTACAACTGCTAAGATCATCGACCTCAGGGCAGAAATCTTCTTCCATATCCCCCTGAGGAAAATAGTACTCACCGGTACCATTTAAAATAACAAACTTATTGATTGAAGAAACTAACACCTCACTTTACCACGTCTTCCTAGTTTAACACAGTCAAAGAGAATGACTGGGGGTGGAGGGGAAGGGAGGGGCTATATATACAGCTCTGCTGTGGTGTTCTTTGCCACTTCCTGTTAGCAGGAGGTTAATATCCCACAAGTAAGGATGAAATCCGTGGACTCGTCATATCTTTGTGAAAGAGAAGAAGCCGTAGCAGGGATGCACAATTCCTATCGCCCGATGCCCGGGGGGACATGCAGTTCTGGGCGCAGGCATGTGGATTTTTTTTTACTTTTAGCCCTGCTGCGGGCAAGCAGACCGGGAAAAAGCTTTTTACTTTTTTTTTTTTATTATT
Organism: Bombina bombina; assembly: GCF_027579735.1. Taxonomy (NCBI): domain Eukaryota; kingdom Metazoa; phylum Chordata; class Amphibia; order Anura; family Bombinatoridae; genus Bombina; species Bombina bombina. The sequence continues at coordinate 231,998,123 of NC_069499.1, forward strand.
GTTATTTCAATAGCGCTGAGTGGGGGTGCGGCGGTAGTGTGAGAAGAGGGCTGAGTGAGAGCAGGAAAAGAAGCTAGTGCACAACAAATGTTGACACCCTGAGCGCAGGCTTCAGTAGAGAGGGGGATCGCCTCCGTTTTAATAACTGCATTAATTATTTGCTGCCTGAGCCATAAGACTGGAGAAAGACAGGGAGTGGATGCAGATGATGTGCAATCATTTTAGTCTTAGTATGGAAATCAAGCTTGTTTGCAAAGCACCGGGTATAGGCTTTATAGCTCAGGTAGCAAAGTCAACAAGCAGCCGGGAGAGCGACCCAGAGCTACTTGAGGGATACACTATACACGGCCTCGTAGCACACACATCCTGGTGAATGGAAGGCTGCAGCTTGGCACTCTTTTCCAGCTAGCTAAACTCAAGCTTCGGGATCCCCAGCCAGCCGAAACAGACCCTCGTTATGCGACGTCACACCCACAGGGTTGCTTTAAAGTACAAAATAAAATTTGTCTACCCCTGAATTTCCGGTCAGTACAGATTAAGTAGAATTTTGTTTGTACTATGACACTTACTGGGAGGAATTTGCTAAAGTTAATTTACTCCTTCCATGTCCCTAGCCAAAGCTGCCCTGGGGCCACAATTCAATTCTCCAGTCATTTTTATCTGATATTCCAGTATTTCTCCAGTGTTACCAATAGGCAAGAACGCCTTTCCTTTACAAATGGTTCATTCCGGTCCTCACACCCCTCAGTGTTAAAATAATCTATATGTTTCTTACTTTAAAAAATAAAAAAAGAAGAAATTTATGCTTACCTGATAAATTGATTTCTTCTACGCTACGACAAGTCCACGGATTCATCCTTACTTGTGGGGATATTATCCTCCTGCTAACAGGAAGTGGCAAAGAGACCCACAGCAGAGCTGTCTATATAGCTCCTCCCTTGACTCCACCACCCAGTCATTCGACCGAAGGTATAAGAAGAAAAAGGAGAAACCAAAAAGGTGCAGAGGTGACTGAAGTTTGAAAACAAAAATATAATCTGGCTAAAATGACAGGGAGGGCCGTGGACTCGTCGTATCGTAGAAGAAATCAATTTATCAGGTAAGCATAAATTTCCTTTTCTTCTACTAGATACGACGAGTCCACAGATTCATCCTTACTTGTGGGATACAATACCAAAGCAACAGGACACGGATGAACGGGAGGGACAAGACAGATACCTAAACGGAAGGCACCACTGCTTGAAGAACTTTTCTCCCAAAAATAGCCTCAGAAGAAGCAAAAGTATCAAATTTGGAAAAGGTATGAAGGGAGGATCAAGTTGCAGCCTTACAAATCTGTTCAACAGAAGCATCGTTTTTAAAAGCCCATGTGGAAGCCACCGCTCTAGTAGAATGAGCTGTAATTTTTTCAGGAGGCTGCTGTCCAGCAGTCTCGTATGCCAAACGGATGATGCTTTTCAGCCAAAAAGAAAGCCGTAGCTTTTTGACCCCTACGCTTTCCAGAATAAACAACAAATAGAGAAGATGTTTGACGGAAATCCTTGGTCGCTTGTAAGTAAAACTTCAAGGCACGAACCACATCCAAGTTATGTAACAGATGCTCCTTCTTAGAAGAAGGATTAGGACATAGAGAAGGAAAAACAATTTCCTGATTAATATTCTTATTTGAAACAACCTTAGGAAGGAATCCAGGTTTAGTGCGCAAAACCACCTTATCAGAATGGAATATAAGATAAGGTGAATCACATTGTAAAGCAGAAAGCTCAGAAACTTTTCTAGCAGAAGAGATGGCAACTAAAAACAAAATAAAAGCTTAATATCTATGGAATGCATGGGTTCAAACGGAACCCCTTGAAGAACATTTAGAACTAAACTCCATGGCGGAGCAACAGGTTTAAACACAGGCTTGATTCTGACTAAAGCCTGACAAAAAGACTGAACGCCTGGGATGTCCGCCAGACGCTTGTGTAGTAAAATTGACAAAGCAGAAATTTGTCCCTTTAAGGAACTAGCTGATAATCCCTTCTCCAATCCTTCTTGGAGAAAGGACAGAATCCTAACCCTACTCCATAAGTAGCCCTTGGATTCGCACCAATAAAGATATTTACGCCATATCTTATGGTAAATATTCCCAGTGACAGGCTTCCGAGCCTGAATCAAGGTATCAATGACCGACTCAGAGAATCCCCGCTTAGATAAAATCAAGCGTTCAATCTCCAGGCAGTCAGCTGCAGAGAATTTAGATTTGGATGTTGGAACGAACCTTGAATGAGAAGGTCCTGTCTCAGTGGCAGTTTCCATGGTGGCAGAGATGACATTTCCACTAGATCTGCATACCAAGTCCTGTGTGACCACGCAGGCGCTATCAAGATTACCGAAGGCCTCTCCTGTTTGATTCTGGCAATCAGGAGAGGAAAAGGAGGAAACACATAAGCCAGGTTGAACGACCAAGGTACTGCTAGAGCATCTATCAGTACTGCTTGGGGATCCCTTGATCTGGACCCGTAACAAGGAAGTTTGGCATTCTGACGAGATGCCATCAGATCCAATTCCAGTGTGCCCCATTGACGAATCAATGCTGTAAACACCTCCGGATGGAGCTCCCACTCCCCCGGATGAAAAGTCTGACGACTTAGAAAATCCGCTTCCCAGTTCTCTACTCCTGGGATATAGATTGCTGATAGATGGCACGAGTGAGTCTCTGCCTATCGAATTATCTTGGAAACTTCCATCATTGCTAGAGAACTCTTTGTTCCCCCTTGATGATTGATATATGCTACAGTCGTGATATTGTCCGACTGAAATCTTATGAATTTGGCTGAGGCCACGCTTGAAGAGCGTTGAATATTGCCCTCAGTTCCAGAATATTGATTGGAAGTAGGGACTCCTGAGTCCACACACCCTGAGCCTTCAGGGAATTCCAGACTGCACCCCAGCCCAAGAGGCTGGCGTCCGTCGTCACTATGACCCATGCTGGTCTGCGGAAACGCATTCCCTGGGACAGATGATCCTGTGACAACCACCAGAGAAGGGAGTCTCTGGTTTCTAGATCCAGATTTATCTGAGGAAACAAATCCGCATAATCCCCATTCCACTGTCATGCACAGTTGCAGTGGTCTGAGATGTAAGCGAGCAAACTGAACGATTGTCCCTACCATTAATCCGATGACCTCCATACACTGCGCCACTGATGGCCGAAGAGTGGACTGAAGTGTCCGGTAAGTAGATAAGATCTTTGACTTTCTGACCTCCGTCAGAAATATTTTCATATCTACCGAGTCCATCAGAGTTCCTAGAAATGGAACTCTTGTCAGTGGAACTAGTGAACTCTTTTGTATATTCACCTTCCACCCGTGAGTTCTTAGAAAAGCCAACACAATATCCGTGTGAGACTCTGCTAGTTGGTAAGTTGACGCCTGAATCAAAATATCGTCCAGATAGGGCGCCACTGCTATGCCCCGCGGCCTTAGAATTGCCAGAAGGAAGCCTAGCACCTTTTGTTAATATTCTGGGAGCTGTGGCCAACCCGAAAGGAAGGGCCACAAACTGGTAGTGTTTGTCCAAGAAAGCAAACCTTAGAAACTGATGATGATCCATGTGGATTGGAATATGAAGGTAAGCATCCGTCAAATCCACGGTAGTCATATATTGACCCTCCTGGATCATTGGTAAAATAGTTTGAATGGTCTCCATCTTGAATGATGGAACTCTGAGAAATTTGTTTAGGTATTAGAGATCTAAGATCGGTCTGAAGGTTCCCTCTTTTTTGGGAACCACAAACAGATTTTAGTAAAATCCCTGCCCCTGTTCTAGTTTTGGAACTGGACAAATTACACCCATGGTATATAGGTCTTTTACACAGCGTAAGAACGCCTCTCTTTTTGTCTGGTCTACAGACAAACGTGAAAGATGATATCTTCCGCCTGGGAGAAAATCCTTGAATTCTAGTCGATACCCCTGGGTCACGATTTCTAATGCCCAGGGATCCTGAACGTCCTTTGCCCAAGCCTGAGCGAAGAGAGAAAGTCTGCCCCCTACTAGATCCGGTCCTGGATCGGGGGCTGCCCCTTCATGCTGTCTTGGTAGCAGCAGCGGGCTTCTTGGCCTGTTTTCCTTTATTCCAGGTCTGGTTAGGTCTCCAGACTGATTTGGATTGAGCAAAATGTCCCTCCTGCTTTGTGGCAGAGGAGGAAGTAGAGGGTCCACCTTTAAAGTTTCAAAAGGAACGAAAATTATTTTGTTTGGCCCTCATTTTAACCGTCTTGTCCTGAGGAAGGGCATGGCCCTTTACCTCTAGTAATGTCGGAAATTATCTCCTTTAGTTCAGGCCCGAATAGGGTCTTACCCTTAAAAGGAATAGCTAAAAGTTTAGATTTTGATGAAACATCAGCAGACCAAGACTTAAGCCATAACGCTCTACGCGCTAAAATGGCAAAGCCTGCATTTTTTGCCGCTAATTTCGCCATTTGAAAGGTGGCATCAGTGATGAAAGAATTAGCTAGCTTGAGAGCCTTGATTCTATCCAAAATATCATCTAATGGTGTCTCAACCTTAAGAGACTCCTCTAGAGCCTCAAACCAAAAAGCTGCTGCAGTAGTTACAGGAACAATGCACGCTATAGGTTGTAGAAGAAAACCCTGATGAATAAATTTCTATAAGAGACCCTCTAATTTTTTATCCATAGGATCTTTGAAAGCACAACTGTCCTGAATAGGTATAGCTGTACGCTTAGCCAGGGTAGAAATAGCTCCCTCCAGCTTAGGGACCGTCTGCCAGGAATCCCGAATGGTGTCAGATATGTTAAACATTTTCTTAAAAGTAGGAGGGGGAGAGAACGGAATGCCTGGTCTATCCCATTCCTTAGTAACAATGTCCGAAATCCTTCTAGGGACTGGAAAAACATTAGTGTAAGTAGGGACTTCTAGATATTTATCCATTTTACACAATTTCTCTAGTGGTATTACAATAGGGTCACAATCATCCAGAGTCGCTAAAACCTCCCGGAGTAACAAGCGGAGGTGTTTAAACTTAAAGGCCGTCACATCTGAGTCTGTTAGAGGGAACATCTTTCCTGAGTCTGAAAGCTCTCCCTCAGACACTAAATCCCCCACCCCCAAATCAGAACACTGTGAGAGTACATCGGAGATGGCCAATAAAGCGTCAGAGGGCTCAGCATTTACTCTAGTACCGGACCTACTGCGCTTACCCTGTAAACCTGGCAGTTTAGACAATACCTCTGTAAGGGTAGTAGACATAAATGCAGCCATATCTTGTAGAGTAAAAGAATTAGACGCACTAGATGTACTTGGCATCACTTGAGTAGGCGTGAAGCACTTGAGGAGAATTGGATAGCATAACCTGATTCTCTTCAGGCTGAGAATCATCCCTAGACATACCTTTATCACTTAAAATATGTTCTTTGCAATGTAGGGCCCTTTCAGTACATGAGGGACACATCTTAAGAGGGGGTTCCACAATGGCTTCTAAACACATAGCACATTGACTTTCCTCAATGTCAGACATGTTGAACAGGCTAGTAATAACCACAAAAAGCCCTGAAAACACTTTATTTAGTGAAAAAAACGGTACTGCGCCTTTAAGAGTAAAGAAGCATACAAGTTTTCCAAAACTGTCTTAAAATGTAATAAACATCACCATTTTTGCATATATGTGTTTAATCTTGTCAGCTAAGATTGCACCACAAGTAAGGAAAAGTTAACTCTTTACAGAAAAAAAAGTTACTCAAAAACATTTATTAAAGTAATAAATCAACCCCCTGCACAGCAGAGCTGTGGCGCCTACCTGCCCTCAGGGGTCTGTAAGACACACTATCCTTCTGGGTTTTTTTTGTCTGAATCTGCAGCCTAGGCGCACCGGAGCTGGAGCTTGCTGTCTTCAGAATCAATTCAACTGCGCATCTAAGGTGCGAAAATAGGCCCCGCCCATCAATATCGATGTCTCTCATGCCTAATGGAAACCGCTGCAAAGCGGTCTAACAAACAAGCCATGTGGGTTTTCATATACCCCAACTATAAACGAAAGCCACGTGAACCCTTAAAATGCCATCATCACAAAAAACTGTTTGTACATAAAAACGTTAAATATCCTCAAAAACATAATGTTTTGTGGGCAAAACGTTTTCAGAAGTGTCAATCAATTGTTCCATAATAAACAGGTTCCAATAATAACCCCTTCTTTACATGTAGGATTACTGCTTACCCCTTCCCTTAAGGGAACTATGTCAGCCAGTTATGAAATACCAGTCTCTCCAGAAAAAAATGACTGAACATACCTCAATGCTTATAGCATGAAAAACGTTCCTCACACTGAAGCTTCTCATGTACTCCTCAGCCATTCTGTGGGAACTACTCTGGATCTTAGTGACAACTGCTAAGATCATCAGTCTCCAGGCAGAAATCTTCATCCATCTGCTGCCTGAGAAAAATAGCACTCACCGTTACCATTTAAAATAAAAAAGTCTTGCTTGAAGAAAATAAAAACTATCATTTTATCACCTCTTTCACTTTACCTCTTCCTATTACTTAGTATAGGCAAAGAGAATGACTGGGGGGTGGAGTCAAGGGAGGAGCTATATAGACAGCTCTGCTGTGGTGCTCTTTGCCACTTCCTGTTAGCGGGAGGATAATATCCCACAAGTAAGGATGAATCCGTGGACTCGTATCTAGTAGAAGAAAAAAAGAATTTATGTTTACCTGATAAATTTCTTTCTCCTGTGGTGTATCCGGTCCACGGCTTCATCCTTACTTGTGGGATATTCTCAATCCCTACAGGAAGTGGCAAAGAGAGCACACAGCAGAGCTGTCCATATAGCTCCCCTCAGGCTCCGCCCCCCCAGTCATTCGACCGACGGTTAGGAGAAAAAGGAGAACCATAGGGTGCAGTGGTGACTGTAGTTTACAAAAATAAAATTTAAACCTGACCAAATGCCAGGGTGGTCCGTGGACCGGATACACCGTAGGAGAAAGAAATTTATCAGGTAAATATAAATTCTGTTTTCTCCTACATTGGTGTATCCGGTCCACGGCTTCATCCTTACTTGTGGGAACCAATACCAAAGCTTTAGGACACGGATGTAGGGAGGGAACAAGTCAGGTAACTTAAACGGAAGGCACCACTGCTTGTAAAACCTTTCTCCCAAAAATAGCCTTCGAAGAAGCAAAAGTATTGAATTTGTAAAATTTGGCAAATGTATGCAGTGAAGACCAAGTCGCTGCCTTACAGATCTGTTCAACAGAAGCCTCATTCTTGAAAGCCCATGTGGAAGCCACAGCTCTAGTAGAGTGAGCTGTAATTCGTTCAGGAGGCTGCCTTCCAGCTGTCTCATAAGCCAACCGGATGATGCTTTTCAGCCAGAAAGACAGAGAGGTCGCAGTCGCCTTTTGACCTCTCCTCTTGCCAGAATAGACGACAAACAAGGACGATGTTTGAAGTCTTTAGTTGCTTTTAGATAAAACTTCAAAGCACGAACCACATCAAGATTGTGTAACAGACGTTCCTAGTTAGAAACTGGATTAGGACACAGAGAAGGAACAACTATTTCCTGGTTAATATTCTTATTGGAAACCACTTTTGGAAGAAAACCAGGCTTGGTACGTAAAACGACCTTATCTGTATGAAACACCAGATAGGGTCAATTACACTGCAAAGCAGACAATTCAGAAACTCTTCTAGCAGAAGAAATAGCAACCAAAAACAAAACTTTCCAAGATAGTAACTTAATATCTATGGAATGTAGAGGTTCAAATGGAACCCCTTGAAGAACTGAAAGAACTAAATTTAGACTCCATGGAGGAGCCACAGGTCTGTAGACAGGCTTGATTCTGATTAAAGCCTGTACGAACGCCTGAACATCTGGCACGGCTGCCAGACACTTGTGCAACAAAACAGACAGAGCAGATATCTGTCCTTTTAGGGAACTAGCTGACAGACCTTTCTCCAATCCTTCTTGGAGAAAAGATAGTATCCTTGGAATCCTAATCTTACTCCATGAGTAACCCTTGGATTCGCACCAGCAAAGATATTTCCGCCATATCTTATGGTAAATTTTCCTGGTGACAGGCTTTCTAGCCTGAATCAGAGTATCTATAACTGATTCCGAAAACCCACGCTTAGCTAGAATCAAGCGTTCAATCTCCAAGCAGTGAGTTGCAGAGAAACTAGGTTTGGATGTTCGAATGGACCTTGGATTAGAAGGTCCTGCCTCAAAGGTAGCTTCCATGGTGGAACCGATGACATATTCACCAGGTCTGCATACCAAGTCCTGCGTGGCCACGCAGGAGCTATTAGAATTACCGAAGCCTTCTCCTGTTTGATCCTGGCTACTAGCCAGGGGAGAAGAGGAAACGGTGGAAAGACATAAGCTAGATTGAACGACCAAGGCGCCACTAAGGCATCTACCAATGTCGCCTTGGGATCCCTGGACCTGGACCCGTAATGTGGAACTTTGGAGTTCTGACGTGACGCCATCAGATCCAGATCTGGAAGGCCCCATAGTTGAGTTAACTGGGCAAAAACCTCCGGGTGAAGTCCCCACTCCCCCGGATGGAAAGTCTGACGACTCAGATAATCCGCTTCCCAGTTGTCCACTCCTGGGATGTGAATTGCTGATAGATGGCAGGAGTGATCCTCTGCCCATTTGATGATCTTGGATATCAAAAAACCATCAAATAAACATCCGATTTTAATGAAATTTTCACCACAGTGTCTTAATGCTTTGAAACTGTTGCACACAAATTTTCAGACCAATTAACCCCTTAATGCCCAAACCGGAGCTAATAACAGCAGTTAACCGGTTAAAAACACTACAGTACAATGCCACAGCCTCTACTGTGGCTTTTACCTTCCTTAGGGATTATTTAAGTAGGAAATAAGCCTCTCTGAAGTCCTTTCTGATGTCTCTGGACTCCCTATGTGAAGCTGCATGAACTGCCTAGTGAAAACTGCGCAATTGAGGTGCGAAAATGAGGCCTCCTACCTCTTCATTCCAGAGTGGAGGGGCCTTTCTGACTAGATTAGGTGTCCAAATAAGTGCCAGGCGCAATATTAAACCCTATAAGTGTTTCAAAGTCTGAAAAAACACCTTATTTATACTGAAAACATGCTAAAAAGCAATCGATTTAGCCCACAATAGTGTCAACCAGCATAGAGCCCTTAATATAAGCCATCATTTTATACAGAGTCTAAGAAAAATGGCTTACCTATCCCTGAGGGGATTTCTGACAGTCTTCTAGCATTACTTGGTCTTGTTAGAAAAATGACTGATCATACCTGAAGCAGTTAAGCCTGCAAACTGTTCCCCCCAACTGAAGTTCTCTGGTATTCAACAGTCCTGCGTGGGAACAGCAATGGATTTTAGTTACTGGTGCTAAAATCATATTCCTCTCAGCAGAAATCTTCATCACTTTCTGCTGCAGAGTAAATAGTACAAGCCTGCACTATTTTAAAATAACAAACTCTTGATAGAAGATAACACCACATACTCTTTACCACCCCCGTGGAGATGCTACTAGTTAGAGCGGCAAAGAGAATGACTGGGGGGGCGGAGCCTGAGGGGAGCTATATGGACAGCTCTGCTGTGTGCTCTCTTTGCCACTTCCTGTAGGGATTGAGAATATAAAAAAAAACACAAGTAAGGATGAAGCCGTGGAACTGATACACCAATGTAGCAGAAAAAAGTTTTAATTTATTTTTTTAAGTTTCTTCACTGGCTGTGTGAGTGTAAAGAATACATTCCAGTACATTTCAGGTTCTTTTGGGATTACTGCAATAAGCTTTTTTTTTTTTAAATGCTTCTCTGAAAAAAACAAAACGATTCCAATACATGTTCTAAACGCGCCCTAAGACACTGTTAGTGTTAGGTTAGCGGTATTTTGGTTATTATGGTGGGCAGTTTGTCAGAAGGAGCTAAATGGTATGCACATTCCTCTTTTACAACCAAGGGGTTATGCTAGCAAATTAAGATCAGCGGCACATCGGTTATTTATTATCACCTTCACTCACTAAATATTGGAATCGGATTTTAACTTTGAATGAACAACCAAAGCCTTTTTATTTGCAAATTGTAAATAATAGCAATAATAATACTAATAATAATTAGTAGTAGTATTTTATTAGCGTAAGTTTCTCTGATGAGTCTACTTTTGCCTACTATAGCAGTGGTTCCTCAACAAGAACAGTAAAAATAAAACCAGGGTTGTGATATACATTTTAAGTGTTAACAGAACAAAAATTAACATTTAAAATGTATATCACCACCCTGGTTTTATTTGTATTGTTCTTGGGGAAAAAAGGAATGGTAACTATTGTGGTTCTTTAAGCATATATGCACAAAAGGTAGCTGAGCTGGTAATGATAGAATGGGGTCACGATAAAAAAAAAAAAAAAATGTATACATGTGCTTTGCACAAGAATATTCTATATAGGTCCGTCTATATTTTGCCTGATAGGATTAGGTTTTTCAATGTCATCTTTTTTTTCTTGACATTGATTTTATGTGCGACTTTTCCATAGCCAATTATAGATTAGGGTTAATTTTATCTAAATAATTTCCATATTTGTAATGTAAAATCATATGTCGGTTTACTGAATGCAGATACACTACCTGCTTATAGTACTCTGTAATTCCACAGCTCAATTAGAGCAAATTATATATTAATTGAATAAAACAATCAGTTTAGTAGTTGTGTTTCATCCCTTTTACTTGATAATTCTTATGTCACATAATTTTAGAGATTTCCACTCTAAAGCACTTGAAATAATTTAAATCAATACTTTAGAAGAAAATAATTTCGCACACAAATGCTCTATAGAGCGATAAATGTAATTTTCTTTCATTGTTCCTCACAAACAAGGTGGAAAATACATATTTACATGTACTGTCTAAGTGAATACATATACTGTATCGGTGCACACAAACTTTATCAGTATACTGTAATACTGTCAGACACCGTCCCTTAGAGAAAAACTTGGTTAAATTTTTTTGCAAATCAGGACAAGTAGATTATCACGAGGGACAAGTATTTTTTTTTATTTAATTTCCACACCCCTGTGTAGCTTCCTGACCCTTTCTCTTCCCAGAATAAACAACAAATAAGGAAGAAGACTGAAGAAAATCCTTAGTTGCCTGTAAATAAAACTTTGTTGCACAACCTAGATGTGGTACGTGCTTTAAACGTTCCTTATGAGAAGAAGGAACAGGTCACAAGGAAGGAACAACAATCTCTTGATTAATATTCACATCCGAAACCACCTTAGGAAGAAAAACTAAGGCAGTATGCAGAACTACATTATCAGAATTAAAAATAAGGAAAAGAGATTCATACTGCAAAGCTGAAAGCTCCGAAACTCTTCGAGCAGAAGAAATAGCAACCAAAAACAAAACTTTCCAGGATAAACATTTAATATCCAAAGAATGCATAGGTTCAAAAGGAGCATGTTGAAGAACTCCAAGAACCAAATTGAGACTCCACAGAGGAGTAGCAAATTTAAACCTAGGCCTGACTCTAACCACACCTGGCAAAAAGACTTAACATCTGGCATATCTGCCAGACGTTTATGCAACAAAATAGATAAAGCAGAAATTTGACCCCTCAAGGTACTAGCAAATAAACCCTTCTCCAAACCGTCTTGGAGAAAAGACAAAATCTTAGGAATTTAAACTATTCCAAGAAAAAACTCTGGAATCACACTAACACAAATAAATATACCAAATCTTATAATAAATCTTTCTAGAAACAGGCTTACGATCCTGAATCATAGCTTCAATAATTGATTCAGAAAAACCACGCTTAGATGATATCAAGCATTCAATCTCCAAGCAGTAAGCTTCAGAGAAACAAGATTTGGATGAAGGAAGGGCCCCTGAAGTAGAAGGCCCTTCCGTAATGGAAGACTCCAAGGTGGAAGAAATTACATCTCCACCAAATCCGCATACCAGATTCTGCAAGGCCATGCCAGGACAATGAGAATCACCAATGCCCTCTCCTGTCTGATTTGAGCAATGACCTGTGGAAGGAGAGTGAACTGAGGAAAAACATACGCTAGACTGAAGTTCCAAAGAACGGCCAGAGCATCTAACAGTACAGCCTGAGGATCTCAAGACCGTGACCCATACCTTAGAAGCTTGGCATTCTGATGAAATGCCATGATATCCAAGCTCCGGCTGCCCCCACTTGAGAATCAAGATAGAAAATACCTCCAGATGGAGTACCCACTCCCCTGGATGAAAAGTCTGTCGGCTTAGAAAAGTTGCTTCCCAATTGTCCACCCCTGGAATGTGGATCGCAGACAGACAACAATTGTGGGACTCTGCCCACTGAATAATCCTGGGTACCTCTGTCATGGCCAAGGAACTCAGAGTCCCCCCCTGATGATTGATGTAAGCCACTGACATTATGTTGTCCGACTGAAATCTGATAAACTGTACTGAAGCTAACTGAGACCAGGCCAGAAGAGCATTGAAGATTGCCCTCAGCTCTAGAATATTTATAGGAAGAACCGACTCCTCCCGAGTCCAAAGACCCTGAGCATTTAATGAACCCCATACAGCACCCCATCCCAAGACTGGCATCCATGGTCATAATCACCCAGGTAGGTCTGCGGAAGCAGGTTCCCAGAGAAGATCCTGGGACAACCACCATAGAATAGTTTCTTACCTCCTGATCAAAAACAATACATGGAGACAGATCCGCATAATCCTCTTTCCATTGTCTGAGCATGCACAACTGCAGAGGCCTGAGATGGAACCAAGCAAACTGAATGATGTCTATAACTGACACCATCAGATCAATAACCTCCATACACTGAGCTACTGATGGCCAGGGAAAGGCCTGAAGAATAAGACAAGGATTGAAGATCTTTGATTTTCTGGCCTCTGTCAGAAAAAAATTCATTTCTAGGGAATCTATTATTGTTCCAAAAAATACCACTCCTGTAGCCAGAATCAAGGAACTTTTTCCTAAATTACTCTTCTAACTGTGGGAGCGCAGAAAAGACAAAATCTCCGTGAGGGAGCCTGCTTGTTGAAGAGATGGCGCCAGAACCAGAAAAATCATCCAGATAAGGCGCCATTGCAACACCCTGTAACCAAAGAACCGCCAAAAATGCTCCCAGAACCTTCGAAAAAATCCTGGGAGCTGTAGCAAGACCAAATGGAAAGGCCACAAACTGAAAACGTTTGTCTAGAAACGTAGATCTTAAAAACTTGTGATAATCCTTGTGGATAGGAACATGTAGATATGCATCCTTTAAATCCACTGTGGTCATGAACTGACCCTCCTGAACTAAAGGAAGAATGGAACGAACAGTCTCCATCTTGAAAGACGGAACTCTGAGAAACTTGTTCACACTCTTGAAATCTAGAATAGGACGGAATGTTCCCTCTCATTTGGGAACTATGAACAGATTGGAATAAAAACCCAGACACTGCTCCTGAAAAGGAACAGGAACTATTACTCCCATATTGGAAAGATCCTGGACACAACACAAGAACGCCTCTCTTATCTGGTTTACAGATAACCTGGAGAGAAGAAACCTGCGCCTGGGATACGATGTTCACCACCCAGGGATCCGGAACATCCCAAACCCAAGCCTGAGCGAAAAAGAAAATCTGCCAGAGTGTGAACAAGTTTCTCAGAGTTCCGTCTTTCAAGTTGGAGACTGTTCGTTCCATTCTTCCTTTAGTTCAGAAGGGTCAGTTCATGCTGACTTTGAGTCAGTAACAGGCTTTATAAATTGCTTCCCCTTATTCCAGGAATGATTGGACTTCCAGGAAGACTTAGAATGCTCCTGCTTGCAAGAGGAAGGTTTAGCTGAGAAGTTCTGAAAGGAATGAAAATTACTTTGACGCTTTTGTATATGCCTTTTATCCTGAGGAAGAAAATGACCCTTACCTTCCGTAATATCAGAAATAATCTCAGCCAGACCTGTTACAAACAAGGTCTTACCCTTGTAAGGAAAAGACAAAAGCTTAGTTTAGAAGAAACATCCGCAAACCAGGAATTTAACCATAAAACTCTGCAAGCTAAAACAGCAAAGCTAGAAATCTTTGCCAATTTGATAACTTGAAGAGAAGCATCAGAAATAAAGGAATTGGCCAATTTAAGAGCCTTAATCCTATCCTGAATCTCCTCAAGAGGAGTGTCTGACCGAATAGAATCAGACAACGCATCAAACCAATAAGCTGCTGCGCTAGTGACAGAAGCAATACACACCGCAGGCTGCCATTGCAACCCCTGATGAACATACATCCTCTTAAAAAAAGCTTCAAGCTTATTTTCCATAGGATCCTGAAAAGAACAACTATTCTCAATGGGCATAGTAGCTCTCTTAGCCAAAGTAGAAATAGCACCCTCAACCTTAGGCACTGTCTACCAAGACTCTTTAAGCAATAGAAAACACCTTTTTTTTCTTTCTTTTAAATGAAGGGGAAAAAGGAATCCCAGGCTTCTCCCACTCCTGTGCAACAGTCTCTGAAGCACGAGCAGGGACAGGGAATACCTCCACTGCGGAAGCAACATCAAAATATATAGTAATCTTGCTAGATTTTTTAGGAGTCGTTACTACCATAGAATCATCCAAAGTAGACAAAACCTCTTAAAGTAACAAACGGAGGTGCTCTAATTTGAACCTGAATGACAACTTCAGCATCAGAAGAAGGAAATATACTGTTAGAGTCAGGGATCTCACCCTCAGACAAAGAAGAATCGTCTTCCTCAGACTTCTGAGAAGAGACATTAGAAAAAAGAAAAAAACCCTGAAACAGGGGTCTCTACATTTTTTAATTTCCTCTTACGCTTCCCCTGCAACATAGGGAAAGCAGATAACGCTTCAGAAACTGCAGAAGATATATGAGAAGCCATATCCTGCAAAGAAAACTCCAGCTGGAGCATGAGAGATAGCACAGGGTATAACATGCGGGCAGACAAGGGTAGGGATGCCTGAGAACAAGGCTGCACTTGAACAGCATCTTCCCTAGGAAGACAGCTCAGATTCAAAAAGTTTATCTATTGTAATGCAATGTTCCCTCAATACATGAGGAACAGAAAGAAATAGGAGGTTCCACATTAGCCCCCAATGGAGTACAAATAACATTTTGCAGAGTCACTTAGTCCATCAAAACACAAAAAATAAATAAAATATATACTAGCTACATAATCCCTTCTGGAAACAGCAATGATACATATGGAAGCACTTAGATACTGGACAATATCACACTAACTCATATTTCAGGCAGAAGACTCTCTACACTATTGCAGGTTGTAGAGAAGCTGCATCTAGATTAGTGCATAGCCCACACACCACCTTACTAACAAATATTTTTTTTTTAAATTATTTTTTTATTGAAGTCATAAACAAATATAACAATAGTGATACATCCAAAAACAATGACAAATAAAAAGAATACAGTGCTATTACAAATATATTGCCCAGCCAACAGTATGAGTTATGCCAACCTAATGAGCATTAATAAGTTTAAAGAATGGAATTTGATGAAGATTCTTAATGAAATGAGGGAGCTAAAATTGGCTGGAGATATGTCAAAGCAAAGGAGTTGACTGGGTAATAGAGGTAAACAAAAGGAGCAGATGAATCCAGTTCATCGAGGGCATTAGCAAAGATTTGGACTATATAGATTGAGACTTCAGTTTTATATTTTAAGCTTAAAAGAGGAGTAGCTACAGCGTTGGTCGCATGCGAACCGAATGTTGTCATGAACGTTATATCTAATGTAGCTACTCAGAGTCAATTGTTTGGCCACTTTTGGGCCAAATTAGCGAGGAGGGGGATAAAGGAGTTCAGCGGACAAGAGCCGCTTGAGGTGGAGTGGGGAAGGGAGTGGAGGGCGGAGCCAGGCAGGATGGTAGATTAGTTAGTAAAGGTCATGTTATATAGTTACAATATATTGGGTTTAAAAGGAAGGACATGTTTATATAAAAAAAAAAAAATGAGGGGTGGTAGTTAAGTAGGAGGCAGCTTAATCTTAATCCAACACTTAATGCCAGTAAATTCGTTTTCTATGAGATGAACAGAAATTGCATACTACAATATTATATTATGTGGAGGGGGGACAGCCGGGTGAGCCCCTCTCCTAGGGGAGTGCCACCTATAGGCCATGCGGGAAAAAGGATGAGGGATATGACCTGCTGGCTGTTAATACCAGCGGGAAAGGGAGGAGAGAGGCTCTACCGGAACACATAATATGTACTAATAATGTGGGCAAGACCATAGAGAAACTAGGGATGACAACCATACAGTCGTAAATAATGATAGCACATAACATATAGAATAAAAATAACACACCATTTAGGCAACAAAAACAGATACCCATACAACTGAATATATCGCATAGGAGGGGGGCAAAGGAGACATATAACACCTAGGTAAAGTCTGTGTCCAGAAAACTAAAATTCTGTTATTTGCAATAGTTCCCTGGTTATTACAATAAAAATAGTACGACCATGATAAATATTTTAACCTGCGCTGGTATAGTAAATTGTAACAGAAAAATAAATGTAAGATAGAATAGAGTCAGTATGGGCCATCTAAACTATGAACTAGCAAACCTGTATAGACATAAACCTCAAAACAATGACGATATACGCAAGAAACATCATTAAGATAATAGCTCTCTGTTTTAGCTGGCCTGCATGACCAGAATAAATAAGTCTCAAATAAAGGCCGCTGCCATAAAACCAGAATTATGCTTTGTGCAAAAGTATACTAGCCAATATAATGTAGATAGTAACAACATAATAAATATTTCGACCAATACAAATATAATATGGTGAAATAAGAAGAAAAATAGGGTTACGTAGTTTGAAATTTCTAAGCAAGTTAAATCCCTTATCTTTGCTGCTATAGTCTCTAGTAAGCTCCAATCACAACAGCTGTACAAATTTGGCACCGTAAAATACAAGGTTGTTGTTGAGCCAAGTGGCGAGTAGTATCTAGTGTAGTAGATTTATAGGCCATCTAGTACCTCTCAATCCGTAGATAATCAGAGTATAGCATTAAACACACACAGAGGCATTATCACAGCAGGATACATCCTGCACTGTCACTAAAAAGAGAATACACTTGAAACAAGATGTATAATATATTATAAACACAAAACTTAACTTACAGCTAGATAGGGTCCCAGTTGCTATTAGTGACTTTTGGGTTAGGG
Organism: Bombina bombina; assembly: GCF_027579735.1. Classification (NCBI taxonomy): domain Eukaryota; kingdom Metazoa; phylum Chordata; class Amphibia; order Anura; family Bombinatoridae; genus Bombina; species Bombina bombina. Next base: position 232,015,311 of record NC_069499.1, read on the forward strand.
TGTTACTAGTATGAGGCCCATAAACATAAGGGGGGGAGTATCCCTTAAAAGGGCAGGTATGCGTAGGCTTATGTATAAGAAGAGGAAAACTAATATATACTGTATGTTATTTGATGTAAACACTCAGACAAAGGTATAACCAATATAGCATAGTGTAGAAAATATAGTATCCTATAAAAATGCACAAACATGCCACAGATTCAACTGAACGTTAAAAACAACAGTGCTACAATGTGCATAGATTCGGGTGTCTCATGGTTGGGTCGGCACCATAAGTTGGTTAAAAGTAAATAGGGCTCTATGAGACCCCGGGATGTCTGTAAATCACTGCCCACACCACCACGAGAAATAGTTACATAAGATTAGCTAACATGTTGTGGATAGTTACTCCCTATAATTTAAAATATGTTTGTCTCTCTCACTGAGCTGTTGTTCGTTCCTGGTAGAGCGCTTCTCTCTTTGTTTGCAAATTATTATGACCCTGGGGAAGTCTCCCTATGGGTGATGGGGGAAACCAGACGTGGGCTCCTTGCCCAGTGTGCTTAGAGGAATGTGGCTGCACCTCACTGACGAGGCCCATAGGAGGCCGAAACGATCGTCTGGGGTTGTCATGTTCCTTGTTCAGAGGAGAATTGCCTGGTATTTCGGGGCTGGACTGACCTTAATTGGCAGGATCAGACTGATATACTTCAGGAAAGTTTTCTTCTGTGAAAAGCACACTGGTCTAAAAGAGGCTGCTTCCGGGTGGTAAATCGCCATAGAACAAGCCACTGAGCTGTTGTTCGTTCCTGGTAGAGCGCTTCTCTCTTTGTATGCAAATTATTATGACCCTGGGGAAGTCTCCCTATGGGTGATGGGGGAAACCAGACGTGGGCTCCTTGCCCAGTGTGCTTAGAGGAATGTGGCTGCACCTCACTGACGAGGCCCATAGGAGGCCGAAACGATCGTCTGGGGTTGTCATGTTCCTTGTTCAGAGGAGAATTGCCTGGTATTTCGGGGCTGGACTGACCTTAATTGGCAGGATCAGACTGATATACTTCAGGAAAGTTTTCTTCTGTGAAAAGCACACTGGTCTAAAAGAGGCTGCTTCCGGGTGGTAAATCGCCATAGAACAAGCCACTGAGCTGTTGTTCGTTCCTGGTAGAGCGCTTCTCTCTTTGTGTGTAGAAAATATAGTATCCTATAAAAATGCACAAACATGCCACAGATTCAACTGAACGTTAAAAACAACAGTGCTACCATGTGCATAGATTCGGGTGTCTCATGGTTGGGTCGGCACCATAAGTTGGTTAAAAGTAAATAGGGCTCTATGAGACCCCGGGATGTCTGTAAATCACGCCCACACCACCACGAGAAATAGTTACATAAGATTAGCTAACATGTTGTGGGTAGTTACTCCCTATAATTTAAAATATGTTTGTCTCTAGGTAATAAGAAAGGGGAGTGGCAGGAGAAAAGGGGGCACATTCACTTGGGGCTGAGGAAGATGATATGTTAAGCTCTGACTAGCTAATGGTGGTGTTGCATCAATGCTTCACTAGGGAGTTATGTGAGATATGTGGACTATATGAATAGGGAAACTGTCTCATAGTAGTATGACAGAGAAAAAGGTACACACATACTGAGGCTGTAAATCTAATAGGCCTGGATAAAAAACAAGCTATCATCATGGACATATACCTTGTTACTGTAGAGCTTAAAATGAGCTACTAAAGCTGCTAACCTCTACACACTGGTTATAGTTATGAGAATGCTATCTTGGAGTAACTATGTTGTGCAGTGCTTGATAATGAGGTGTGTCAAAACCGTAATAGTGGCTAAGTATCATGGGGATAAGACCTATACACTGAACTCTGTTCAGAAATATTTATGTAACAACACACAGCATACTAATATCAAATAGCCTAGTTGAAATAGTAATGTAATAATTGACCTTAATTTGGGGAGATAGGATTACAGTCTATACAAACAGCTCTAATGCTCAGCTTAGTTACATATAGGTAGGATACCTGCTTTGCCATGTGGAATGGGTAATTAACCCTTATTAGGAGATTCTCTAAAATTAAACGTTATCAACACATATAACACTGCCTATGTATATGGTGGTGAGCATATGTAAGACAATGTCAGACTAATTCAGCAATGAGGCTGTAGAACATTGAGGGCAATAAAGTACATGGGGGGCAGTAACTATAAATCTAAAGATAAAGAACATTAACAATAAAACCAATGCAAGTTAACTACTAAAGAAATATAGGGCTTGTAAGCCAATGGTAGCCAGTCTGTAGAGAGCAAATGCGATAGATAAGAGGGAACTCTGCATAGGGTTTCAGTGCCAGTTTTGTCAAGATCTGCTACAGATAAAAAATCATCCTATACCCTTTTTCTTCAAATAACTGCTATGGTGTTTATGAGGGCATTTTCCCAGTGGCTTAGTGTTGTCACAAATATGTCCCCATAAGCGGAGGGTGTCAGAAAAGTTAAAGTCTTGTGACCGGACCTCACTGTGTGAAGGTAACAGCAGCTCAGGCCCCGCAAGAGCCGCAGGTGAGAGATAATGTATGAACTCTAGAGATCTGTAGCACTTAGAGGCATATTCTGGGGTCCAATCTTCGTTTCCATTGCCAGTCAAGCCTGGGCAAAAAGGTTGCGTAGGCGTCTTCAAACATTTCCCACACTCTGTAACATTACTTGGGTGCTGGATTAGATGAGGAGGGTCACGCAGTGTACAGGGGACAACCCGCATAGAAGAAATATCAGCACTCAGTACATCCTCCGCTCCTAACTCTGCTTCTATGTTTTCCGGCAAAAGAAGGTCTGTGTCGGGTGTCCATCTAGGCCTGCAACATGGAGGATTCAGCTCAGGTCTGCCCAGGGGAGTGTCCAACTTCTCCGTGGTTGTGAGTACCGAGATGGTGTAAGTAACATCATCCTGTCCTGAGTCGGTATGGTCTTCCTCATGCTTCAGCGAGGATGTTAACAAAGACAGTATGGCTGTGAAGTCCTCTTTTAGGCTCTGGTAGTGACTGTCTATAAGTTGTTGGGTACGCTGTTCCCATGCCTCCAGAGCCTCCATAATGGCGGCGACGCTGGGGATTGAGTGTTTTCCAGTCGCCTAGGTTTAGGAAAGCAGTTGTAGTCCTAGTTCTTCTAGGAACGTTATATAGGCGACTGCCTCTGGAACCAAGATTCTTAGGCAAAGAATTTTATAGTCCAGGACTGTAGGAAGGATGTTAGGTCTTACCGCATGGCCTTATTAAAAGACATTTGCCGGCTGCTTTTTCTCAAAATAAAACAGCACTGAATCTCTCGATATAATGAGGATGTCTCTGAGATTATATTTTTTAGTATAATTTTAGGCGAGTAAAGCTTATATTAATAAAAATAGCAAGGATTATAGTGAGAGCTCGACAGATAGACGTCTGGTTGCTTCGGTAGTTGACTTCGCCCCCCACTAACAAATATTTAATGTTCATATTGTTGATGTTTCTGTTTTAATGTTGAATGGTTGTTCATTATGTGAATATTACAGTTTTTTTCTTTTCTTCCTTTTTTTTTTATATGCATACACTGTCAATCACGCTCTTACATTTCTCACTTATAACACATAACGGGCGTAATGGCCGTTACTCTGAGTTTACCTAATCCTTTAGTTATCTATAAAAACCTCCCCCCCAAAACTTACAACTCATATACCCTTATTTCCCACCTTTTCTTAAGGAGCCCCCTCCTCTGAGGCGGACTACCTAAGCGGTTTCTCTCGACAATACCGCAGCCACTAGAAAAAGGAAATGTATGCTTACCTGATAAATTTATTTCTTTTACGATATGACGAGTCCACGGAGTCATCCTTACTTGTGGGATATTATCCTCCTGCTAACAGGAAGTGGCAAAGAGCACCACAACAGAGCTGTTATATAACTGCTCCCTTAGCTCCTCCCCCCAGTCATTCGACCGGAGATATAGGAAGAGAAAGGAAAAGCTAAAAAGGTGCAGAGGTGACTGTAGTTTAAAAAATAAAATAAATTCTGTCTTAAAATGACAAGTGGCCTTGTCATATCGTAAAAGAAATACATTTATCAGGTAAGCATAAATTACTTACTTGTGGGATACAATACCAAAGCAACCGGACACGGATGAACGGGAGGGACAAGACAGAGACCTAAACGGAAGGCACCACTGCTTGAAGAACCTTTCTCCGAAAAACAGCCTCCAAAGAAGCAAAAGTATCAAATTTGTAAAATTTGGAAAAAGTATGAAGGGAGGACCAAGTCGCAGCCTTACAAATCTGTTCAACAGAAGCATCATTTTTAAAAAGCCCATGTGGAAGCCACAGCTCTTGGAATGAGCCGTAATTTTTTCAGGAGGCTGCTGTCCAGCAGTCTCGTATGCCAGGCGGATGATGCTTTTCAGCCAAAAAAAGAGAGAGGTAGCCGTAGCTTTTTGACCCCTACGCTTTCCAGAATAAACAACAAAAAGAGAAGATGTTTGTCGGAAATCCTTGGTCGCTTGTAAGTAAAACTTCAAAGCGCAAACCACATCCAAGTTATGTAATAGACGTTCCTTATTAGAAGAAGGATTAGGACACAAGGAAGGAACAACAATTTCCTGATTAATATTCTTATTTGAAACAACCTTAGGAAGAAATCCAGGTTTAGTACGCAAAACCATCTTATCAGAATGGAATATAAGATAAGGCGAATCACATTGTAAAACAGAAAGCTCAGAAACTCTTCGAGCAGAAGAGATAGCAACTAAAAACAAAACTTTCCAAGATAACATCTTAATATCTATGGAATACATGGGTTAAAACGGAACCCCTTGAAGAACATTAAGAACTAAATTCAGACTCCATGGCGGAGCAACTTCTGATTAAAGCCTGACAAAAAGACTGAACGTCTGGGACATCCGCCAGACGCTTGTGTAATAAAACTGACAAAGCAGAAATTTGTCCTTTTAAAGAACTAGCAGATAACCCCTTCTCCAATCCTTCTTGGAGAAAGGACAAAATCCTAGGAATCCTAATCTTACTCCATGAGTAGCCCTTGGATTCGCACCAATAAAGATATTTACGCCATATCTTATGGTAAATCTTTCTAGTGACAGGCTTGCGAGCCTGAATCAGAGTATCAATGACCGACTCAGAGAATCCCCGCTTTGATAAAATCAAGCGTTCAATCTCCAGGCAGTCAGCTGCAGAGAAGTTAGATTTGGATGTTGGAACGGACCTTGAATGAGAAGGTCCTGCCTCAACGGTAGTTTCCACGGAGGTAGAGACGATATGTCCACTAGATCCGCATACCAAGTCCTGCGTGGCCACGCAGGCGCTATTAGAATTACTGAAGCTCTCTCCTGTTTGATTCTCGCAATCACACGGGGTAGGAGAGGAAATGGAGGAAACACATAAGCCAGGTTGAACGACCAAGGTACTGCTAAAGCATCTATCAGTACAGCCTGAGGATCCCTTGACCTGGACCCGTAACGTGGAAGTTTGGCATTCTGTCGAGATGCCATTAGATCCAATTCCGGTGTGCACCATTGTTAAGTCAATGATGCAAACACCTCCGGATGGAGTTCCCACTCCCCCGGATGAAAAGTCTGACGACTTAGAAAATCTGCTTCCCAGTTCTCTACTCCTGGGATATAGATTGCTGATAAATGGCAAGAGTGATTCTCTGCCCATCGGATTATCTTTGAAACCTCTATCATCACAAGAGAACTCCTTGTTCCCCCCTGATGATTGATATATGCTACAGTCATGATATTGTCCGACTGGAATCTTATGAATTTGGTCAGTGCCAACTGAGGTCACGCCTGAAGCGCATTGAATATTGCTCTCAGTTCCAGAATATTGATTGGTAATTGAGACTCCGTCGGAGTCCAAGTTCCCTGAGCCTTCAGGGAATTCCAGACTGCACCCCCGCCCAAGAGGCTGGCGTCCGTTGTCACTATAACCCATGAGGGCCTGCGGAAGCACATTCCCTGGGACAGATGATCCTGTGACAACCACCAAAGAAGAGAGTCTCTGGTCTCTTGATCCAGATTTATCTGAGGAGATATTTGCATAATCCCCATTCCACTGTCTGAGCATGCACAGCTGCAGTGGTCTGAGATGAAAGCGAGCAAACGGGATGATGTCCATTACTGCTACCATTAATCCAATGACCTCCATACACTGAGCCACTGATGGCCGAGGCATGGACTGAAGAGCTCGGCAAGTATTTAGAATCTTTGATTTTCTTGACTTCCGTCAAAAATATTTTCATGTCTACCAAGTCTATCAGAGTTCCCAAGAATAGAACTCTTGTTTGTGGAACAAGTGAACTCTTTTCTATATTCACTTTCCAACCATGAGTCCTTAGGAAGGACAGCACAATGTCCGTGTGAGATTTGGTCAGATGACGATTTGATGCCTGAATCAAGATATCGTCTAGATAGGGCATCACTGCTATGCCCCGCGGCCTGAGAACCGCTAGAAGGGACCCTAGCACTTTTGTGAAAATTCTGGGAGCTGTGGCCAACCTGAAGGGAAGGGCCACGAACTGATAATGATGTCCAGAAAAGTAAACCTTAGAAACTGATGATGATCCTTGTGGATAGGAATGTGAAAGTATGCATCCTTTAGATCCACGGTGGTCATGTATCAACCCTCCTGGATCATTGGTAAGATTGTTCGTATAGTCTCCATCTTGAACGATGGGACTCTGAGAAATTTGTTTAGACATTTTAAATCTAAAATAGGTCTGAAAGTTCCCTCTTTTTTGGGAACCACGAAAAAGTTTGAGTAAAAACCCCTGTCCCTGTTCCAGTTTTGGAACAGGACAAATTACTGCCATGGTATAGAGGTCTTTTACACAGTGTAAGAACGCCTCTCTTTTTGTCTGGTCTACAGACAAACGTGAAAGATGAAATCTCCATCTTGGGGGGAAAATTTTTGAATTCCAGTTGATACCCCTGGGTAACAATTTCTAATGCCCAGGGATCCTGCACATCTCTTGCTCAGGCCTGAGCAAAGAGAGAAAGTCTGCCCCCTACTAGATCCGATCCTGGATCGGGGGCTGCCCCTTCATGCTGTCTTGGTAACAGCAGCGGGCTTTTTGGCTTGTTTACCCTTATTCCAGGTCTGGTTAGGTCTCCAGACAGACTTGGATTGAGAAAAATTTCCTTCCTGTTTAGTAGAGGAAGGGAAAGCAGAGGGTACTCCTTTGAAATTTCAAAAGGAACGACAATTATTTTGTTTACCCCTCATCTTAAGGGGTTTGTCTTGAGGTAGGGCGTGACCCTTACCTCCAGTAATGTCTGAAATGATTTCCTTCAATTCAGGGCCGAATAGGGTCTTACCCTTGAAAGGAATAGTTAACAGTTTAGACTTTGACGATACATCAGCAGACCACGATTTTAACCATAGTGCTCTGCGCGCCAATATGGCAAAGCCTGCATTTTTTGCTGCTAATTTAGTAATCTGGAAAGCAGCATCTGTGATAAAAGAATTAGCTAATTTGAGAGCTTTAATTCTGTCCAAAATGTCGTCTAGGGGCGTCTCTACTTTCAGAGACTCCTCAAGGGCGTCAAACCAGAAATCCGCCGCCGTAGTTACTGGAACAATGCAGGCAGCAGGTTGTAACAAGAAACCCTGGTGAATAAATAATTTTTTTAGAAGAACCTCTAATTTTTTATTCATAGGGTCTTTGAAAACACAACTGTCCTCAATAGGTATAGTTGTACGCTTAGCTAGAGTAGATATTGCTCCCTCCACCTTAGGGACCATTTGCCAGGAGTCCTTGATGTCTGATATGGGAAACATTTTCTTAAAATTAGGAGGGGGAGAGAACGGTATACCTGGTCTATCCCATTCCTTTTTAATAATTTCCGAAATTCTTTTGGGAACCGGAAAAAACATCAGTGTAAGTAGGAACTACTAGATATTTATCCATTTTACATAATTTTTCTGGAGGAATTGTAATAGGTTCACAATCATCCAGAGTTGCTAGGACCTCCCTGAGCAACAGGCGAAGGTGCTCAAGTTTAAATTTAAAGGACGCTAAGTCCGTATCTGTCTGAGGTAACACATTCCCTGAATCTGAAAGTTCTCCCTCAGACAATTCCCTAACCCCCAATTCAGAGCATTGTGAGGGTACATTGGAAATGGCTACCAAAGCATCAGAGGGTTCAGTATTTACGTTAATACCTGGCCTACTGCGTTTACCCTGCAGACCTGGCAGTTTAGATAATACCTCAGTGAGGGTAGTTGGCATAACTGCAGCCATATCTTGCAGAGTAAAAGAATTAGACGCACTAGATGTACTAGGTGTCACTTGTGTGGGTGTTAAAAGTTGGGACACTTGAGTTGAATTAGATGGCATATCCTGATTCTATTCAGACTGTGAATCATCCTTAGACATACTTTCATTTCCTTAAATATGTTCTTTACAGTGTAAGGCTCTATCAGTACAAGAGTTCCACAATGGCTTCTAAACACATAGAGCAATGAGTTTCCTCAATGTCAGACATGTTAAACAAAGTAGTAATAACCACAACAGTTAGTAAACACTTTATTTATTGAAAAAATTAATTTTGTAAAAAACGGGTACTGCGCCTTTAAGAAATAAAAGCGCCATTGAATACTACACGGCAGCTAGACTGGCCCAGGACGCCTTAATACTTAGGGCCAAAGAGGAAGCTCTTTGGATTCAGTTAGAGTCAGACATGAAGGGGGGAGGTGGGTCAGACGCCATACTATGGGACCACAGAGATAGCACACGCGAGACAAAGCAGCACCAATCAGTCACAATAGAGACCACCCAAATTCTATGGTCAGAACTAGCACATAAAAGAGGGATGTGCCCTGTAACCTCAACATTGAGACCCATCAGATACCTCCTCCATAAAGATTTGCAGAGAGCAATCAATAAATGGGAAAATAAGGGTCTGTACCGTGTATCAGACTTCTTAATTCAGAATAAAGTGATGACCCAAGCCCAACTAAAAGATAAGATATACCCTGACCCTTTGCACTGGTACCTATACCTCCAATTATCATCGTCGATACACACATATAGGCAATCAATACAGACCAGAGGGAAACTTACCCTAGAACATATATGTAACTCTATAAACAGACCAAAACAGTCCATCTCTAGAATATACCTAGATATACAAACATCAAAGTCCCCAGCTAAATCACCTCTCATGCAAAGATGGGAAGCAGACCTAGACATCAGACTGGAACCAGAACAATGGTTCACGACTTTTGAAACAGCCACTAAAGGCTTGCTGAGCGCAGACCTCAGAGAAAATACTCTGAAGACGATTTTCAGATGGTACTTAACACCCCTTAGAACAACACATATGACACAAACAGTATCTAGATTGTGCTACAGAGGATGTGGGGAAGTGGGCACATACCGTCACATGTTCTGGGACTGTTCAGAGGTTCAAGCCATATGGCAGTCACTATCCAACCTAATTAGCTACCTGTTAGACGAGCAAATTCAGATTAGCAAGACACAGGCATTACTCCATGAGCGACTTCCTAACTTCAATAGTCCGATAAACACTTTCATTAGAATACTATGTACGGTGGTGAGAACCTGCATAGCTAGATACTGGAAAGTAGGCACACCGACATGGCAAGAAATCAAAAACAAAATTCAACATACATATAACATGTACGACTTAGCAGCATGGACACTAGATACCAAAACCAAGAATGACGAAATCTGGTTTTACTGGAATTATAGAAATGGCTTCAACCACCCTCCCTTACCGGCAACAATTCACTCTCAGGCCTCCAACCGCTAGATAGGTACATCTAAGTAATTATATAGAGTTTATCTGCTGCCCTCACGACCAAAAGGTACTGCAATCACTTACTACCCTCTCAGATCTCTCTCTCCCCCTTCTATGTTTCTCCCCTACTTCTTCCCCCCCCAATAACTGGAAGATTTAACCACCCTCAGAAATTATTTTGTTTGATTCTAAGTTATATATAATTGTGAGTAGATGGGTGAGATAAGAACACCTACACTACACCTCCTGTTACGAGGCACTGTTCATTGAAATTTATAGCCAATGTAGCATCCTGTTTTGTTTCACAGCTTTGTAATTGGCGGCTAGAAATGACGCTGTATGTTCTTATATGTTTTCTTCTTTACTTTGAACAATAAAAATGATTTAAACATAAGAAATAAAAGCGCACAATTTTTTTCCAAACACACTTAAGTAGCCTATAAACGTTCAAAAACTATGAATATAAATGCAGAGTTGCCAAAAATTATTGCATCCCAAATGCAAGAGTAGAAATGTACACTTTAGAGGAACATTTAAGCAAAAAAATTACACTTTGCTAAATAAGACCCCTTGCTGTCTCCCTGCCCACAATGTAGGTTGCACTGAAATTTAAACTACCTCATGAGAAACGGTTTCAAACTGCCATGTGGTCCCCAAAAACACAATAAAAGCCATCCTTTTGTTTAACAATATAATAAAGACTTAGTAATATGTCCCAGTGTTTTAATTATATGCTGACTTTGAGTGCATAAGTATTAGAAAACAAACACCCAGGAGTACAGTAACACCCTTTTGTATATAGGACTATTGCTTACCCTGTTCCCACTATGAGGAACCCAATCAGCCAGTTCTGATATATTAACTCTCCTCGGAAATAAAAAGGTTGAAAACATACCTCAAATGCTGCTTGCTGCATGAGACTGTTCTCCACACTGAAGATTTTTCCCATATTACCTTCAGATCTGTGGGAACCATAATCGATCTTAGTAACTGCTGCTAAGGTAATCAATTTCAGGGGGAAATCTTCCAAATCCCCCCTGAGTCAAATAGTACTCACCGGTACCATTTAAAATAATACAATTTAATCTTGATTGAAGAAATTAAAACTATCATTTTATCACCACTATCACTTTACCCTTCCTATTACTAGCATAGGCAAAGAGAATGACTGGAGGGAGGAGCTAAGGGAGCAGTTATATAACAGTTCTGCTCTTTGCCACTTCCTGTTAGCAAGAGGATAATATCCCACAAGTAAGGATGAATCCGTGGACTCGTCATATCTTTGTAAAAGAAACTATGTATATTTCTGTTCCATTGCGCATCTATGTTACACAGATTTTGATACTGATACATGCTAACAAAATGTATAGTTGTGCCAGCCCCACCTGGCTCCACACTCAAAATGTCATACAGTTGAACCCTGGTTTTTAGCCAGGCAAATACACCCATGTTTGCTATATTTGATGTATGAAGTCATTCCATTTGCATGTATTTTCTTTTTCGCTTGATGTATAATGCCTATATTTTATTCAATAAAAACTTTGGGGATTTTTTTTATTTATTTATAAAAGTAAAGTAAAATAAACATGGGCACCTCTACACCTCAGCCAGATTGCTGAAGTGCCTACCTGAACCTGCTGATCAAACGGAGAAGAAATAGGAACACTCCGGACTAAAACCACTCTGCAGCAAAGAAACCACTTGTACAGAGCCCAGAGCTGCACTAAAATAAAACAAACACTTCCTGGTTTGAAAAAGTGTGCCAAAACTACCTCCTCAGCAGGCTCTGCCCACCAAAACATCACAACACACCCGGACACTCATAACCTTACCCAGGGGAAAAAATGTTGCAAAAAAACATTAAAGGGACAGTACACTGTAAAATTGTTTTTCCATAAATGTATTTTAAATTACTTGTTATACCAACTGCAGAGTATAAAATATTTGAGAAATTGCATTTTCGGGTTTATTTGTGTATCTGAAGTAGCTGGTTTTGTGCTTTGAAACCACAGCCTATTACAATGGGTTGAGCTTCAGGTAATATCAGATCTCATTATGTTATCACTTTCATGTACACAGACTTGCTTCCTTATCTTATATTTGTCCTATGGACCTGTGAAAAATGAAGACTGTGCAAACTTAAACAGACTTTCTGACAAAGGCAGCAATAAATCAATTAGGAGGCACAGAGGGGATTATACCCCCCCAAGTTCCCAAATGCTTAAAAGCCACCAATGCTCTACTGAAGAGACTGAAATAGACTACGGCTAAACCCTTAGCAAAGATCAGAACATCTTGTCCTGCTTTGAAAATAAACTCTTGATTGTAGAATCTTACAGACACCTAATTTTACCACCTCCTTGCAACTACTACAGGCAAAGAGAATGACTGGGGATTGTGGTAAGGGGAGTGGTATTTAACAGTTTTTGCTGTGGTGCTCTTTGCTGCCTCCTGCTGATCAGGAGAGATATTCCCACTAGTAATTGACGATTCCGTGGACTCACCATATCTTAGGAAATAAATATTAATTTTTAATTGTTACGTATATACATTTTATTGGTTAGCAACTGCTAAGATAATAATTTTATAACCTGGTGTATACCAACACGGTCTTAAGACTGTGAGGAAACAGCCTGTGGTGGCTGAGAAACATGTCGCTGTTTTTAAAATAAAAGTTTTTAAATATACACTTGCTTTATCACAATTATTCTGCTCCTGTTTGGGGGCAGAGTGTGTGTGCTAGTTCTATCTTCCAAAGTGGTGATTTTCTGCATCCTGCAAATTGGATTCCACAGTCCACTGGGCAGCTGAGAGGTCCCAGTACTGCTGATATTGCACCTGGTGGTGCTTTGTTTCCTGCATCATAGGATAGGCCCTTGCCAAGGATCATCTCTATCTGGCTGGAGACACCAGTGAGCTGGACCACTGTTTGATGTTCCAGGCTGCCACAATAGCACCATTTGGGTGCGCTACGCTTGTGAGTATATTTCCTATCCTGCTGATGTTTTGTATCCGACTGCCGTGACGTTACTAGGCCATGTTGGCGCCTCTGTGCTTCTTTCTCTTATAGATCACACCACACCAGGATGACCGTACTATGACAGAGAGCTGCCTTCTTTCTTTTGGATTATTCTTTGTGTGGACATTTTGTTATTTGATTATACCAATATCATCTGGGTCCACTTGTGAGCATATCATCTCTAATAATCTGATATAAGTGTGCTAGGTTTATTGTATATTCTCTTAATTATCTGTATATATCTGCTTACTGTTTGCTGCTTATTGTTAGCGCCCCCTAGGAGTGTGGTGTATGTTCTATATGCACCACCCTCCTTATATCTCTTGAATAAATTATGTTTTTTTTATAAAATACTATACAGATATTTATTTTAACATAGTATTAGGAGATAGATTTAGACTGGTGAGATAGAGATATATATTTATTTTTTTATGTCACACAAAAAAAGACAAACACACAAAATTAACGTTTCAGTGCATTTCAGCCCGTGCTGTTTATTGCTTAAAAAAATTACAGATGCAGAGTTTCCACAACCAGATTCAACAAAAACAAGTTATCGTACAGTCATGATATATTGATACGTTTTTCTTATAACACCCACTCATTCTATCCAAATATGCATAGATAAGCAAGCTGCCTTATTTTAGAATATAACTAGGCCCCAATATAAACTTGAATGTGCATTTTACTAATGGAGTGGAATCCTATTTTTTTTTTTGAGTGCAATTCCCCAAATTTTAATAAAACTATTCTGAGAGTCATTATTAAGAATTACGCAGAAACACCTCCATTTTACCTCTTTATTAAGCACAGTTTTGTGCTATAAATACATTACAAAAAGGACAAAACATGCAACAAAAGTTAATTGCCATTCATGTTACATGCCAATCCAAAGCTTTTAGTTTACAAGAGGGATGCTCTTTAACTATAACATGTCAAATTCATGAATAGTATCAGTTGATTTTGCTCATGAAAACCTAATAGAATAATTTAGTCACAAACATTGCCACTAGGATACAGTCTATAATTTGGAATATAAACTCCCAAATGTAGACAAATTGAAGCATCAATACAATTACTTACTAAAATTAGGCAACTTTACATAAGACTGAGGAGAAATCTCTTGTAATTTATTTACAATTATTGGGTTGCTACTTTAATAATAAGAAAAAAAAATGTTCAATTTGAACAATATTTCTGCAGCTTATATCTCAATACTGCACTGATTGGTAGTGCTCCTTAGTTTGTGGAGGCACAGAAATAGAACATTGTCCAACCTATCTAAACATCATGCCATAATCATACTTATGACTTTTTATTATGATTCATAATTCTTAATAAAAACAGCCTCATTACATATGATTGCCCAAGTATTATATATAAAACCTGGGTTTCTATCTTAGTAAACAAGAATCCTACCAGTTCCAATGTATTTACCAGACAGCAGCAAAAAAAATAAAATTCAGGTAGTACCTTCTCTCCACATCAATTTGAAGAGATTTGTTTGTGCCTATTAATGTTTCTGTGGTCTGAATTATCCAATGGATTATAGGATTCAGGCAACAGCAGCAGATAGACCAGAGTAATGTAATAGTCCTACCTGCTTAGTACTTGCTAATCAAGAATGTCCTATGTACATAAGTTTTAAACACTTTTGCAATGTATTACTACATTTTCTTCTCATTCTTAACAAGTATTGAGGTTAATATATTATATACATGGAGGTAAATAATTGCCAACTGTTCTATATATTGCTATTGTTGGCAGAAATACAGCATACTATACAGTGCTATTTATCAGATGCAAAAAACTCCACACAAAATATCCTATTAGTCAAATTGCACAGCTATGGTTTAATTTAAAGGGACATGAAACCCAAATGTTTTCCCTTTCTTGATTTAGATAGAACATGCAATTTTAAACAACTTTCCAATTTACTTCTATTGTTTAATTTGCTTTATTCTCTTGATACCCTCTGTTGAAAAGCATATCTATATAGGCTCAGTAGCTGATTGGTGGCTGCACACAGATGCCTCTTGTGATTGGCTCACCCATGTGTATTGCTATTTAACAAAAGATATCTAAAGAATGGAGCAAATTAGATAATAGAAGTTAATTGGAATGTTTAAAATTTTATTCTCTGGATTCATGAAAGAAAAAAAATTGGGTTTTATATCCCTTTAATTGTTAAAAGGAACATTAACAGATCACATTGAAAGCAAGTTTATTTTTATTTTTTTTAAATAAAGAGAGATTAGTGCTCTGAAGTGTTTGCTATGTTAATGTGCTGGTTCACCTGAAAGCCTGACCCTGTGAAAATACTAAAGTAATTGTATGATTTTGCAAAGTTTTTTTCAGTGTAAAGCTAATCATTCTATTTCCCACAGCAAATTGTTTTCTAAAATGTATTTGTGCCTCAATAACACCTACATCTATACCTTACACGGGGACAGCACATCAGATACTACTTTTGTAGATTTTCATGTGCTTTTTGGACTTCTCTAATTCAACAACCAAGACCCCTTGAAAACTCTGTGGCCTGATTTGAACTGCACATGCTCAGTGCACAATATGTCCCTGCTTTAAATTATTGTAAAGGTTAATAAATCAGTTATGAATAATGAAATTTGTACTCAATTTAAATATGATCAACAGTTTGTTATTTCAGGATTGTAATGAAGTGTCTGTACATTTAATTATTAAAAAAAAAAAAATATATATATATATATATATATATCATTCAAATCCATTTCACTCCAACTGTGTACCTTTTGCTTACTCAGAGTAATGTTAACCACTAGATGCCGGGCTTTAATGCCGTTGTGAAGGCACAAAACATACTATGTATTTTTGGCGTCCCACAACCTCCATTTAGTAAAAGGGAAATCCAACTGGGTGCGTACTTGACATTGGTAGGATAAACCCCCCCGATTCTGAACCTTGAAATCACATGATTTCATTTTTCAAGCAAGTGTTTTACATTGGAACTCTGTTCCTATATTAAACACTTGCCCCTGGCATGAAGAAGAGTTAAAGACCTTTGACGAGTTGTTTGTTTTCATTTGCAGCTAGATTTTAAATTTCCCTCTGTATAATTAGTTTTACTGGTTCAAGGCAGTGCCCTTTCGATAAGATTGAAAACAACAAAGAAAAAGAAAGCTTTAATATGTTTTTGCACAGATTCTGATGGCTTGTAATGGTAATCACTAATTAGTACATAATCTAACAATATAATCTGTTACTGTTCCTTTAATTATGCAAGTCTTATACAGGTCTAAGAAAATTTAATTTGGTCTAATTATGCCACATTCCACAATTAATGAATCCCCTGATAAAATATACATTAAATTCTACAGTAGTGTCACAATTCCATAGCATAGAAGGTTTGTGCAAGAAAGGGCCAGGCATTCAGAAACCCAACCATATTGAATCAGAACACATTATTGCTTGGGTGAAAGGATTTTCAGACAACTTATCAACTGCAAACCATTTAGACAGTGATAAATCTGTCTTGCAACTATTCATAAAGAATTACAATATTTATCTTTAATCATCAACATCCCTCCACAACTATCCAAAGATCCTGCAAAAAGTGAATTTTAGGAGCAAACGGCAACATCTGTAGTACGGTCCTAAATACCAAAGGTAGGGTGTTTTTTAAAATATGTAATGGTAATGGAGTTTTATAGTTACCAAGTCTTACACAACATCTGGAGTCCAAAAAGGGTTCATATAATAGACTTTTTTCAGAATTAACCTTTCTTTTAGCATTAACTAGACTGCTTCAAGAGTTAACAGATAAGTACATGGATAAAGAATGATGCATCACTTCCAGTAAAATCATGGCTATTTGCAGCAAAAAGTTCTGTGCCTTTGCTCCATCACTCTGTAAAGAAACAAAAACACAGATCTGTGGATGATCTCCAGTCTTATTTCCTTACTGTAACATTGTGAGCTCACAATGCATGTGGCTCAGGAGACAGTGATTCTGATTCATTGTATAACTGCAGCCTACAAAATGTTTGCCAGAGCAGAGGATCAAACACCAGCGTTGCCTAAACAAGACATTTTGTAATGAAAAGCACCCCATGTATTTTCCTCCTGGAACCATGGCATTTATAGCTAAAAGCATTTAAATGTATTTATTAAAACAGTTTTCTAAATGATATCACAACATAGAAATGCAAAAGTTTGATTTAAAAAAAAAAAAAAATTGTAAAAAGGGTTATTTTGCCATTTGTATTTTTCCCTTTAAATTGAATGTAATTATTACATTTAAATAAATGTAACCCTATATAGCAACAGCCTGGTTGCCATGCCAGGATAGCAGCCAAGCACAACACTTTTCTCCCCTGCCTATCTTTAAAAGTCTAGAAGGTCTAATTAAAGGGACAGCATTACTTGTTATACCAGCTGCAGAGTATAAAAATGTATGAGAAATTGCATTCTCAGGTTTGTGTATATGAAATAGCTGGTTTTGTGCTTTGAAATGACAGCCTATTAGAATGGGTTGAGCTTGCAAGTAAAAATCAGATCTCATGTTATCACTTTGTGTACACACACTTGCTCCCTTATCTTATATTTGTCTGTAAACAAAGCCCAATGAGAACAAATTATTTTATTAGTTCTCTTCTACACCCCACCACCAGGAGTGTAATTTCTTCTACTAGCTGTGTTTACATTGCCTATCCATAGCCTGGATGTAAAGGGACAGTCTACTCCAATTTTTTTGTTTAAAAAGATAGATATAATCCCTTTGTTACCCATTCCCCAGTTTTGCACAGTCAACATACTTTTTACCTCTGTGATTACCTTGCATCTAAACCCTCTTCTGACAACCCCCTTATCACATGGCTATTTATCTATTGACTTGCATTTTAGCCAATTAGTGCAGTGTCAGCCACAACTCCATGGGAGAAAGCACAATGTTATTATCTATATGGCACACATGAACTAGCAATCTCTTGTCCTGAAAAGCTAATAAAAAAAGCATGCAATTAAGAGGCTGTCTGTAGTGGCTTAGAAACAGGCAGAAAGTTAGAGGTTTAAATGTTATAAAAGTATATTAATATAAATGTTAGTTGTGCAAAGCTGGGGAAGAGGTAGTAAAATGCGCTATTTAAACAATAACTATTTTGGTGTAGACTGTCCCTTTAAAGTATAGAAACTTTCAGTATAGGGATACCACCGGCTAAATCAGCTATTTCAAATGCCAAAATCAGGGCAAATAAACTACTTGTAAACAATTTAATACACTCCAGCAGGTAAAATGAATTGCTGGAAACAAATTAAAGGTGAGAAGTGTTTTGGGTAAACTGTCCTTTTAACTAGGGATGCACCGATACCGATACTAATATCGGTACAGATACCAAGTATTTGCATGAGTACTTGTACTCATGCAAATGCATCGATACTTAAACCGATACCTCTACTTCCTACCCATATGCTATCTTGTGGCGTTTTTTCAAACTGCATGTTCCCATTTCATTTTAAACTGGAGTGGAGACTAAACTAAAAATGGTTTACTACTGTTCTGACAATACAAATTGTTGTTATTTGTATTATTGTAGGAGAGATCACTGTACCTGATTTAAACAAACCCCTGAAGTACTGGGCAGTTAATAAACAGATTTCCAGCTCTGGCAAAAATGGCCCAAAAATATCTTTCTGCCCCATGCAGTAGTGTGGAAAGTTAAAGACTGTTCAACTTAGAGTCGAACCTCCATACACATGTCAGATTGATGTTATATAACAGCCCTACAACCCAATTGCATCACCCCTTTAAATTCAATATTTTATTGTAATATTTTTTATTTATAAACATGTTCTGTGAACTTTTTTTATTATTTCATAATGTCTTTTGAATTACAGCCCTTTATAATTATAAAGAAGGAATCTTAAATAATTAGTCTGTATTGAGCTTGGTAAACTGTCACATGACATAAAAAAAAGTATCTGTAATTGATATCGGCGAGTATTTGAAAACAAGTATCGGTACTTGTACTCAGTCATAAAAAAATGGTATCGGTGCAACCCTACTTTTAACTAAACAAATTTCCACAAATCAATTATGTCTTTACCAATAAGTCAACAATTCAAATAGCTTGCATGCTCTAGTTTTATATTACGGTACAGCAAAGGATTAAGGATACGATACTGTAAGGGGGGGTGGGGGCTACAATATAAGTATGCATTATAATATGTCTTGATTAATGTATTGCAAAACAGAAATACATTATGTGCAGGTGTGGATTTTAAAGCCCCACAGTTTAAAAATAAATATCACATTAGCCTACGAGTCAGGGGAAGAAAGGTATTAGTAAGCTCTGTGTTAAAGAGAAAAAAAGCCTACATTTCTGACTAGTCTAGTATGTGTGAACTACTGCTGTTAGCAAACATATTGGAGCAGGTATAACACTCCAGGAGGTTTTCAATGCAGTATTTTGAAACAGCCAACATCTTAGATGTTTTCCTTAGTAAACAGCATATTTTAAATACTTTCCAATATCAAACAAACTTGTCAATTTCACATTCCAGTTTTGATAGAAGGTATGTGTGTGCTTAAAGGACCATTATAGTGGAAAACTTACACACATTCATTAGAGCATGAAAAGTTATCACTAGCAACACTGCACCTGTGTTTTAACACCTACAAATGGGTTAAACACCTAATTAAAGTAAAGCTCGGGAGCCTAGATATACCTAAGCAAGAAGCAAAATTGACAGCAGCAGGACTTTGTTCCTACTTACATAAAGTGCATGTTTTGTGTTTTATATATAAAAAAAAAAAATGGGGGGTGTAATTGCTACAGTCTGCAAAACAGGTTGTTGTATTTTAATTTTGCAAACAATTTTTATGCACAATATTTTGAGCACTCCAAGAACAATCTAACCGTTTCTAAGCAAAACATTATATGCAACGCTCTTATTATAAATATCCCTTTAATATCTCCTGTTTTTAAGAATAGTATATATTTGAGAAACATGACAAGAACAGTATGCTGGTCCAGAAAATGCAACCATGTTACCATCACCATTTTAAAGGGATATGAAACCCCAAAAACAGACAAAGCATATCATTTAAAGTGATAGAAAATATTTGGGTTTAGTGTCACTTTAAGTGGGGGGGGGGAAACAAAAAAAAGGTTTCCAATTTACTTCTAACATCAAATTTCCTTCACTCCCATGATATTCTGTGTTGAAGAGATACCTAGGTAGGCATCTGGAGCACTAAATGGCAGGAAATAGTGATGCTGTCAATTACTCTTGTAAATGGATAACAATCTTGCAAAACCGCTACCATATAGTGCTTCGAAGCATACCTTCCTGCTTATCAACAAAAGATATCAAAAGAATGAAGAAAATGTATAATAGAAGTAAATTAGAAAGTGGTTTAAAATTGAAAGAAAAAATTTGGGTTTCATGTGCCTTTAAGAAGTTATAAACCTTCCAATGGTTACATGTTACCACAAAAAAAACTTTTTCCATTGTTTAAAAGCATGTTTTCAATTTCACAAGTAGTAAAGACATTTTTATCAGTCATTATGAAGTGAAAACAAAAATTAGGACAGTTTGTTGGAGGTATCCTGCTGACTTTGCAAGGCTAAATCTGCTACATATCATTCACTAGTTGGCTTTATCAAATAACTGCAAAACAATGCATTTTAAACTAACTTTTGAACAGTGACTATCTTTGTTGTCTGTGGACTAAAGCCCTGATTGGCTCCATTAAAAAAAGGCAAATTGAGTATTGCTACTTAAAATAATTCTAGTAAAAAGAATGTGGTGCCAACTATAGTGTGCAGTCTACGGCCTAATCTGCGGTCTACACTAGAGCAGACTAATTTGTTTTAGAAAAAACGTGGATGATATGTTATTCTATAGCAACACAACAGAAGTCTAGCAATTACAAGGTCTGTTAGATTACTCCCCCCCTGTCCACTTTTATAATGAAAATGTTTTAAACTAGTACCAAAAAATTTCTCACCCCATGCTGTGCCTGTATGTTATATGGACATGACACAGATTATTAAAAAGGGACACTCCAGTCAAAATAAACTTATGATTCAGATAGTGAACACAGTTTTAAGACACTTTCCAATTTACTTCCATTATTACATTTTGCAGTCTTTTTTATATGCACACTTTATGGGGATCAAGCTCCTACTGAGCATGTGCACAAGCTCACAGGGTATTTGTATAGAAGTCTGTGATTGGCTGAAGTCTGTCACATGATGCAGGGGCCGGAAAATAAGAGAAAAAAAATGCCAGAAAAAAATAAAATAAAAATTGATAAAAATCTACTGCTTATTTGAAGTTTTGAGTAGGTGTTATTGCATTGTCTTTTTATTATGCACTTGTTAATTATGCAAATTGTACTGTATTTAGAGGTAGTTTAAGTTAACCCCTTCCCGTCAGGACATTCCATGCAGTCCAGCTGTCCTGAAACAATAGCCGCTTACTATATGGGATTGTGGGGTGGAAGACGTGCCTAGTATAGGCACTTCCACCTGACCCAATCCCATCGTTGAAATTACGCAATCGCATGAACAATCGTGTGATTTCAATTTTTACTTATTTGTTTACATTAGAACTTTGTTCCAATATAGACAAACGAGTCCCAGCAGGAAGTGGTTAAAACTGAAGGTTGACAGACATTGTAACTACAACCACTAAAAATTACGAGAAGACGAAAACTTCAGATCTTGTGTGATGAGAATAAAATAAGCTCAGTTTTGTAATTCAATTCTTCAGACCATCTTTACTTACTGCAAGGCAAAAAAAGAGAGGCAGTAAGTTGTGAACACTGCATTGTTCCTCTTAAAGGGACAGTATACACAAATTTCAATATAAATGCATATAATAGACTACTATAATGAACAATATGCACAGATACTGATCAAAAAATCCCTTATAAAAAAATAAAAATAAACACGTACTATAAAACTCTCAGTTTAGAACTGTTGATGAGGTTAGGCTGGTACACCCATTGAAAGGGGTTGAGAAAGCAGAAAGACCAGACACTACCCCCTCCCTTGTATATGAAATGACCCATTACACAAACAAGAATCTTTAGCAGGAATCTTTAGACTACAGTCTACATCTGATACTTTGGGGCTTGGTTAAGAGTCAAAAAATCAGCACGTTATTAAAAGAAATAAGCAAAACTATACATTTTTATGGAAAAAACAGATTGGCTATATACACATGGATCTACAAAACATCTATGCAAAGAAAAATTCAGTGTACACTGTTCCTTTAACTGCACTGGAAGATAAGTATCAAAGTTTCCTTTAAAAATAAGCAATTTGTTGTAATAATTGGAATTTAGGACAAAGTCTGTGATGATTTATGCATTTTTTTTTAAAATAAAAGAAAATTATTAAAAATTGTACACAAAAGGGCAGTAATTAAAATAGGTTTAATATTTTGATATACATATATATATACACATATATATATATATATATATTTTTAAAATGATTATATAGATATAAAAAACTTGCAAGCCTCTGAAATTTCTTAAGATACTCAACTGGTGTGTTGAAGGATACAAGGAGCAATTTTTTTGCTGGTAGGTCACGCATCCAATCATGAATATGTTTAATTTTAAGGGACACAAACCTCAAATGAAACTAATCTAGGTCAACAGCAGGGTTTTTTCATAGTTGGACTGAACTTAAAATTGGCATATAACCGTTTCTATAATATATTAACAGAAAAAACACACAGGACTGAAAGGATTAAAGTATTACATTTCTTTAACACTTTCTTTGGGAGCTTCAGCAAGCATACCCATTCTTACCCGTTTCAGAATATGCCAACCTTGAAACACATTTAAGCCTACCACATTTTATTCTACCGTACAGTAAAAACAAGCTACTGTGCCATGCAAAATAGTTATTGCTACTGAAGTTATAACTCATTGTATGGCTTTGTTTGCATTTAGAATGAAATACTGTGCTATTTTGCATTTTGGTTTCAGAGGTATTTCATGTTTAACTTAACAGTATTACTAAATCTACTTTAAACTTATGCTACCACAAAACTTATTGCTTCCTCCTATGGATGAGGATTTGTAAATAGATTTTATTCACGGAGGAGGCAGTTAGATATCACCATGCTTTAATTGTTCATTGCATACAAAGCCCACTAGGCACTCTTACTTTATATTATATTTTACAACATATGCATGCAATTTTACCGCTTGCTATAAAATGAACCCCAATCCACAAAAAGGGTGCACTTACGAAAGGATTGTTATAAAGGCGCAGTGCCTATAATCTGCAGGTGTAGTATCCAGGTTAATTCAAGTATAAAAACAAAAAAAGGGATTCACAGCTATGTTTAAAAGTAAACCAAGTAACGTATGGGTAGAAATATATATATATATATATATATATATATATATATATATATATATATATATATATATATATATATATATATATATATGTATATATATATGTGTGTGTGTGTGCGCGCGCGCAAGTGTTCTACACAATAAGAGTTGAGGCATAACTAGCTTGTAAAGCAAATTCAGATTTCTATTGACAGTGTATATATTGAAGGAATATAGCTACAAATATAAGCCTTTTAAATAAATGAATACTCTGCAGATACAAAGGATTACTGCACTTTTGTAACAGGCTAGTCCATTTTCTATACAGATCTAGGTTATTCACAGTAAAAAGTATTAAATATATATCATGCACTGATCCTAAAGTGGCACTACAGATTGCTACATAGCACTAATGCTTTTATGGAACTATACACATCTCAAAATGGAAGACATCGGTGATTTTGTTGTTCTCAAACAACTTGTAACATTTTGTCCACAAGTAGTAAAATATACAGAATTATATCAATATTGCACATTTCCCGAAAATAAATCAAACCCCTTCAAATGGGATTGGGACAGTAACGTGAAGTAATAGGTTAGTGATAAAGTCCTAAAGTCTGATATAGAGTTAGGTGGTGCACTGCAAGAGGTGTTCCACTTAATATAGTTTGCTGTGTAAACATAGGTTATAAATTTGAACCATAATATATTTTTAAAAAGTGCAACACTTTAAGCTTTGCTGTGTACAGAAAGCTTTTCATAATAGATACATAAACCAAATTTATTTTGCAGTTTACACAAAATACACTCATTTAAAACAAAAAGAGTTTGTTTTAGGTGGTACTATTGTTTAACCCAGATGACTAGTCTGTTACACAGAAAACTGTATTTAGTCATTGTAGGCAAAAAATAAATACACAGCATAAATCAGAAATATCTACTTGAATTGTTAAAAAAATATTTTCAGATAGCTCCTCCTTTAGATGGCTTTTTAAACCAGAGCCACTAGATCTTGCAATTCGGTTAACCTTAAACTGGATAATCCACAGTTCAAATGCAAAGGGCTGTGGTACAATTATGAATTACTATATTAAACTTTAAAGAAATTTTAAAAATGAGTAAACTAGTTACCACTGTACAATATAGTGTACCAGAATGCCAGCTGATCCAGAACAAAGTTTTATAAACGTATTCACCTCTTATTACAGTGCACATGGATCTTTATCCTAATAGGATAACTGATGTGATCAACTCACTGAAAAGGTCACTGGAGCTACAGACTACAGTGGTCACTTAGGAATGAACATTAATGATGGTTGGCAGCATAAACTGATGTCCCCATGCAACACAAACAAAAAAAATACATAATTTTTATTATACTGTATTTACATGCAGGAAAGACCACAGGACAAATACTCCAAGTATACAATTAAAGGGACATTGCACTATAAAATGTGTTTATTTCCCCTTAATGTGTTCCAAAGGACTTATTATACTTACTGCAGAGTATTAAATGTGGAATTGTTCCTTCATGTTTAGTTAAATATTTGAAATAGCTGATTTTCCTCAAACTAATCACCTATTGTTCTCAAGGATGTTGCATTATAAATAGGATAAGACTCCAGGTAAAGTAGACCTGCTCAGGTTATATCTGTCTAAACACACAGACTAATAGCTAGTTATAAAATTGCTAATTATGTAGCACCACTAGCTATTTCAATTTTTTTTTTAAATCTCCTACTCACCTACTCCCCACAGAGAATAATTAGTAATATTGTTCTCCTGTTTACATAGTTTCTCTACAGAGAATACACCTGTATTCATATTTTCAGTATATGTGGCAGTTTCAACAGGAAAAAACAGCTATAATAAATAACAAGGCGGCAAAGGAGATGTTTGCAAACCACTAAATGCACTAAGTCAGCTAAAATGGACCACTGGGAACACATTAAAGGGGAGAAAATATTAGCGTCAATGTACCTTTTTTTTTTTTTTTTTTTTTTAAAAAGTCTATTCTACTCAACTGAAAAATGTCCAAATTTGCTTATTCCTGTCTATACAAAACAGGCCTAAAGAACTACACTAAAAGAATGGGGAGATAATGGTCTACTGGCTTTATATATATATATATATATATATATATATATATATATATATATATATATATATATATATATATTATATATATATATATATATATATATATATATATATATATATATATATATATATATATATATATATATATAAATAAATAAAAC
Organism: Bombina bombina; assembly: GCF_027579735.1. Taxonomy (NCBI): domain Eukaryota; kingdom Metazoa; phylum Chordata; class Amphibia; order Anura; family Bombinatoridae; genus Bombina; species Bombina bombina. Next base: position 232,040,722 of record NC_069499.1, read on the forward strand.
CCCTATATAAAAGATTTCAAATTTTAAATGTGTAGGACAATGCATGATCTCTAGGTATATGCAGATTGATAGATCCAGGGCATATTTACACACAATTCATTTTATCACTGTACTCCACAACCCACTCCTGATGTGAACTCTTTGCCCCCCTCCCCGCTCCTCATAATTTCTTCATACTTTTCAGAAGCTGAAAATGGCAGCATTGTTGTTAACATGCTTTATCTTTATATAACTTTAAAATTCAAGAATTTAGTATGTCCTATGGAATAAAACTTAACTGGCCAGTGCTAGTGTTGGATTTGTTTTCTAGAAGACTTCACATTTTCATAGAAAATTTCTTTCCTCCATCAATTCCAGTCCAATATATTCTCATAGAGGCTGGTCATCTGGAAATACATCATAACCTGATGTTGAAACGTAAAAATGTTCAAATCTTGGTAAGAAATCTTCACCTACACTGAAGAAAGTCATGCTAGACTATATAGAACGCGTTATGAAATACTAAAATATATCCCTCAAAATAACCTTGCAATGTAAAGTCTGATTTTTAAAAAGCCATAAATGAAATGAGCTACAAACTAAGAATAAATCTATCCCCTATACATGTATATCGCAGATATAGGGTATATCTCTAAGTTGTATTTAGTACATGTGACAGAAAAGGTGTTCATACGTGTTGGCATTAAGATAGGGCAATAAATATTTTTAAATCAACTGCAAGCATGACAAAGGTTTTGCACACAGACCGGAAACTATGCATTCAGCTCATCTGGGAACATTTTAAATGTGCATTCTTCACGCACACAAAAAAAAAAAAAAAAAAAAAGATGATTTTCCTGTCCAAAGAGATTATGTAAAATACGGATGCAAAACATACATAGAATTATTTGGCATAAAAAGGGTTTTTTTTTTTGTTTTTTTTTAATAGCAAACACAGTTGTACTATTCCACTTGGACTCGACAGTTTTAGTGGGTGCTCCTCTATATGAAAGAGAAAAATTACGTCCTTCACAATGAAGATGCCGATTTCACAATTTTGAGACATGAGGTAAGCAAAGCACATCTTACTTTAGCTTCATCAATAAAAAAAACCTGCAAGAAAAGAAACAAGACAAGTTACACATATCAGAGACTCATTTAGAAAATGTATCTTAAAATTTAAAAGATTCAATTCTTCTGGCTGAAAAGCATCAAGCTACAAAAAAACATTTATATATTACACAGACAAGTACTATTTTAAATCAGGAGTATGTCAGGATAAACAGAAAGGTAAATTGTTTTCCTCCTAATATCCCTTATACCAAATATTTTTTGAGAAACGTCGGGAGTAGAAAGGATAGATATGCAGCCACTTTGATAGCTGAGAAATCATTTTGGCAGCAGAGCTGAGAATGTTTTTGTGAGACATCTATCTGGCAGCAAAGCATTTAAAATGTTTTTGCATGCCATTTCCAGACACCAAACAAACATTTTCTTTACAGTCAAAAAACGTAAACATACACCAGTGCAGGTCATTAAATTACTTATGATTAAATTTAGGATATTTAATTTAAAACCAGTAATCTGCAGAAATGAACCAATATTTAGCTTTTCAATCAAAACACACAAAGGATCATTGAAGACATTACACATTAATTAGTATAATTATGAATCCATAGACATAACTGCTTGAATGCTTTTTTGTTACTAAAAACAACCCTGCCACCTTGAAAACAAAGGAAACAGTCCTTGAAAAGCAACTGATAAAAGGAGCCAACGTATCTGCATTTCCAGCATGAACCTCTGCAGTGGGCAGCAGTCGACAGCTTTGTGCTGGGATGATGGATTACCTGGGATGGGGAGCTGCTTCATTACAGAGTAATAGACTCTGCTCACATGCAGACAAGCTAGAGATGCTATTTTTCTTCCTCCTACAGAAGCCTGCTAAATCACACAACCTCGTTCTTTCTAACCCGTTCTTACCACATGGAAAATTGTACCTATGCTACAATGCCTGAAGTAACCGAAGAAATGTCAGGTCTAATAAGAATTTGACTTATTTCTCTCCTAGACACAAAGCATTCTATTCTACCAATGGTTCCTTTGTACGCTCACCATATAGTAATAGGAAAATTGCATTTATCTGCTCAAGGCCTAGAAACAAACAAAAAAAATCAGTGCTGCTGACTGGATAAGCACCAGGTACACTCAGAACCTGCAGTGCACCGTGGGTCCAGAGTGGTACTTCTCCAGTGTTTAACCCTTTGCGGGGGTTAAATGCACAATAGAGCAGGGTCAACAGTCGTAAAATGACATGCTCCAACCGATTAGACCATGTAATTTTTCAACGGTTATGGACTGCTAAATATTTCCAAAATAGCCTCTTGTAGATACATTTATGAAAGCTTGGTAAATCCACACAGTACGTTTTCAAAACACAAAAATTGCACATGGATTTGTAATATTGAAACTATATTTTCCTGGCTGAGGTTTCTCAATAGTGTGCATAAGATCAAATGCATAAGACGGTCAATAAAAAAAAAAAAAAAAAAAGTCTGCCTTAGCCAGAGGCTAAATTAGTAGCTGCACAGAGTACTTGCCAATCAGTGCCCAAGTAAATTCCATAATTGACACCAATAAATTGCATGTGTTGTCTATCACAATGTTTGGGGAACATAAAACAACCCCCCCCCCCCCCCCAACAAACATCCTTCAGCAGCTTGCTTGTAAACACTATGCAATGCAAAGTTTCCAGGGGGAAAAAAAATATTTTTGGGGGGGCTTTCAATACCCCTTTAAAGCTTCACACAGCTCATCAACTTGTTAAAACAGATGTTTGATTGCATTTTTTTTAGATTAGTGTAAGTTTTATATTTAAAGCTTATAAATTTTAAACCACCGTGACAAACCTATTCACTTAATTATTTCAATCAATTATTAATACATGTAACCAAGAATTCCAGAATATTTACTTTTCTTGCGTACATTTTCTCTGTATATCACTAGGAAGAATAAGGAGTTGCTGTATTCACGTAAAAAGAACGCCACATTCCCCACTGTAAAGGTATACATCCCTTACATTGTTTTCTATTGGCAAGTTCTAAATTTTACTTCCTCACCATTTATATGTTGGTTCCAAAGTCATCTGATCTTCTCCTGACCTTCAAAACACTGCAGCAAACATCTGCAGGATCAATCAGCATCAGGGCCAGAAAGATGCAGATCTGCTATCATCACAGGAGACACTTATCTTGCTCTTTTACTAAAAAAATTGAGGGTGGAGAGATTTTAATTAAAGCCATGGTAAAAAAAAAAGAAATTAGATAATGGTTACATATTTTGTAGATCAGCTTATATAATATCAGCAACATATTCACAAATTATTAATATGCAGTACAGGTAAGTATGAAATTAAAGGGACACGAAACAATTTAGATGTCATCATTCAGAGAGAGCATACAACTTTCAAATTTAGTTCAATTATCAATTGTGCCTCATTCTTTGAGTATCCTTTGTCGAAGTGGAGTAATGCACTACTGGGAGCTAGCTGAACACATCTGGTGAGCCAATGAGAAGTGGCATATATGTGCAGTTGCCAAGCAGCTAGTTACCACCAGTAGAGCATTGCTGCGCCTGAACCTACCTATGTATGCTTTTCAACAAAGGATACCAAAAGAATGAAGCAAATTGTATTTTCTATTTTAATCATAAGTGTAATTTTTACTTTCTTGTCCCTTTAAGTTAACCTCTACATTTCATTTTATTAATCAATCTTGTTGCCCCAAGCAACAATCTCACTCCCAAGTGGCAACAACCAGGTACATAGACCTCTTACTCGCTAGAATGGCTCATGCAATACAGATACAGCAAGAGAGATATATATATGTATCTGGCTTGACATTTCCACTAGTCAAGCATTAGTAAAAAAATTATATATATCTTTAACATTGGACTAGTAAAATGTTTCCTTTGGGATAGTAGATTTTAACCACTGGCTAGAAAACTAGTGATATTTTTCAATAATATATATTATAATATATTATATTCCTCCAGCTAGCAAAAAACAATTACATTCTGCTCAGTAATTTCTAATGTTGACACCCTAAAAATTATGAGAAAGCCAAAAAAACAAAAATACAAACAACTACAGTAGTGGTTAAAATGCAACGCACGTTAATAGTTGCAACTAATAGGAAAAGGTAATTATTTAACAATGTACAAGAAAGATCTCTTTCTCAAAATGAGAAAACAGCCGCGATACAAATGTCTGATGCTACAGTATATAGAAATTACAAAACCAGGTGGTTTGACAAACATGACAACTTAGAACATGTTTTTTTTTTTTTAAATATTCTTTCTGCATAGATAAGATGAAGCCACAATTTAAATCAACATTAGACACGCTACACACTATATATATATATATATACACCTATCATTTTAAGTACATTCAATTCTACAAATATATATTTATTGCATGAAAAAGTTAGTTTTCTAAATTGAGATTTAAAACTAAACTGAAGATTATGCTTGTGCAGTGATTCTTCACTGTCTAAACAGAACAAGCCCTATTCTATTGGTGAAAAGTGACACACCCTACAAATATACACACAAAAAATTCCACCCAAAATTATATTATATTATTTATATATATATATATATATATATATATATATATATATATATATATTATATATATATATATATATATATATATATATATATATATATATATATATATATATGTGTGTGTGTGTATGTACCAGAATAGGGAAAAAGGGGTGGGGAATAAATAAAAAAAAAAAACTCACATTTAGGCAAATGAACATCAACATCTCACAATATACATTCATACTGTAATATGCATTACTAGCAAGAATTAAATATTAAAACAGGCCATTTTGAACATTAATTATACTGTAAAACCACTTCTGAGAGCACTACAGCAAATGTAACATACAATTTAGGCCCCTTTAACTCCCATCGCATTAAAAAGAAAAATCCATGATGTATATTACCCAAAATACTGAATGACTAGCGCAAATATTGCCTTATTCTGTAAACATGACCTTTTTGTTCGTTATAAAGGTAGCAGTAACTACACGACTACAAATAGTACTGTAATTAGTTCCTTCAGTTTGCAGTTGTCCTCTATTGCACATTGAAACTATTTAACAGATTGAGTAACCTTCTGCAAACTACTTTACCCATTAAAACGGAGTCTCCATTATATCCAAATATAAATGATAAACTAGTACTGCCCACAATAACAAACGAATACGTCTGCATACCTACAACCTGGGGAGTTATATAGAATTTAACATTTCCACTCACCAACACCAAACAAAAACTATATACCAATAGGATACACTACGAACGGCAGAAACAAATATTAACCACGTACTCAGCTACTATATGTATATGGCTTTACCTCACTGAAGGTAGTTCTGGGTGACCCCACATGACACATATGGCGGAGCAGCCAGGCAGGCATTCCATAAAACGGTTTATTGAAATAAATTAAACTGAGCGAATTTGTCAATAGATTATCTCCGTCGACACGTCCCAGTCACTGAGAGCCGTTAACGGAGCCTCTCTGCCCCGGGCCCAGTGGGCCTCTGAACCTACACTTCCTCACTCCGCCATCTTCACCCACTTCTGTGGCCTCACAGAGACACCGTGACGCACATTCAGGTCCCACCCCCCCAGGGGTGCAACCAAACTAATCAGAAACGTAAATGGCCAATTCGCATTTGTTAGCTCCGCCCACCTATTCCAGCGCATGCTGTGGTCTTGGCTGCTATTGGCTGTAAGAGCAGGGGGGGTTTCTTAAGTTAACCACTCATTCATTCATTCATGCGACTGACGACTCAGCTCACTGTAGTCTACAAAAATTAATGTTGCTACCTTTATACATCTATTTGTTTAAAAAAAAAAAACTATTATTAGGAGAAAGGCGGATATCATATTATAGCTGCATCCTGAGGCTATAGTAATCGGAACGTATTAAAATAAAATGTGGCAAAACGTTGGCAAATTGATAATGCATCCATGGCCATCAGAAAAGACTTATGGAATGCGCGAAAACATTTCACTGGTCGCTAAAAGCCAGTTAAACGCAGTGCTGACTGAACACGTTTATTTAGTGAGTGGATGAGGGATATGTGGTTGAAATGTAGAAATTATGTTATCCAGATTAACTAAAAGTCAAGAAAAAACGTTTGTTTAAAAAAAAAAAAAAAAAGTAAATCAGCAGATAGGAACATTTTTGAGTCAAGGCTACAGCCAGAACTGCAGCTTCAATTTTCAAAAAACCTGCCTGGTAGATCATGGATCTTATGGAGGGAATTACAGCTAGCCTGGTTTATAAAACAGATCTCTCCTTTGTATTTGTCAGTGCTAAGGCACTGTGGCCTCTAGTTATCAATGTCTGTCGGACCTGTTCCGACAGTGCGGATCAGGTCCGACAGACATCGCTGAATACAGCGAGCAATACGCTGCTGGTGCAACGCCGCCCCCTGCAGACTCGCGGCCAATCGGCCGCCAGCAGGGGGATGTCAATCAACCAGATCGTACTCGTTCGGGTTGATTTCCGGGGATGTGTGTCCGCCTGCTTAGAGCAGGCGGACAGGTTATGGAGCAGCGGTCTTTGTGATCGCTGCTACATAACTGCTGTTTCTGGCAAATCTGAAGACTCGCCAGAAACAGGGGCCATCAAGCTCGATACGGAGCTTGTTAAATAGAGCCCTGTGACTGAGCTCTGTAGCAACCCAAGGGTTGCAGGTTCGATCCCCGGTGAGGTCCACTCAGCCTTTCATCCTTCCAAGGTCGATAAAATGAGCAGCGCCTTGAGACCTTTACGGGTGATTAGACGCCCTTTTTATACGTACCCCATACATACATTTGTGTTATGTTTATGTTGTACGCATGGGTGTAAAAATAATGCACTGATGCAAAGACTGCATTTTTATCACAAGATCATGAAAACTTTATATCAATTTTAAATTTTATTTTGCTTTAAAGTTACCTTGATCTAGATGTAACTTGGATTTTTTATGTTATTTTATTTTTGAATAACTAAATTATAGTATATACATACCTTAGACTTAAAAACAAAATTTAGCTAGCACTCCAACTAAGGAGCAAGTACACAGATAATATAAAAAATATATACAGTATTTAATATAAACTCTTATTTAAATAAGCGCTTTTATACATGAACAATATAGGGACGTCTCCCTACATAGCGAATACAAATAAAATGTTTGTTAAAAAAGGTACATTTAAAGTATACAGATAGTGAACTGACACGTATTCACATCCTGATGCATAATTGTTATGGCTTAATGAATGTTAACGGAAATGAACGGCATTTATGAATAGTGATGTCGCGAACCTAAAAAACGGGCGAACCGCCATTGACTTCAATAGGCAGGCAAACTTTAAAACCAACAGGGACTCTTTCTGGCCACAATAGTGATGGAAAAGTTGTTTCAATGGGACTAACACCTGGACTGTGGTATGCCGGAGGGGGATCCATGGCAAAACTCCCACAGAAAATTATATAGTTGATGCAGAGTCTGGTTTTAATCCATAAAGGGCATAAATCACCTAACATTCCTAAATTGTTTGGAATAATGTGCTTTAAAACATCAGGTTACGCCGATTCACAGTGACAGACCAAACGCACCGCAAACAGTCCATTTGCACAACCACGAGATAGATAGATTTGATAGATAGATACATAGATTACATAGATCAATAGATGCAATATACATTTGATAGATACGATTGATAGTTAGATAGATTTGATAGATATATAATTTCCCAGACAGAGAATTACAAGACGTGCGGTCTGGGACCCATGGTAAGGTTCCCAGAGGCAGTTGCGGTGCCAGGGGACGTGTATATGGCATGGATTTTAGGAACCGGGAGATGGAAAAAGATGCTTGGTCGGTCCTCCTACTTCAAATTTGGGGCACTGCGCGTGCAATCGTGGCCAGACTTTTAGCCGACGGCCATTTGGCCGAAACACCAGTGGCTGTCACAAAACAGTCCGGCCACGAGATAGATAGATTTGATAGATAGATACATAGATTACATAGATCAATAGATGCAATATACATTTGATAGATATGATTGATAGTTATAAAGATTTGATAGATAAATAGATAGATTTGATAGATATATAATTTCACAGACAGAATTACAAGACGTGCGGTCTGGGACCCATGGTAAGGTTCCCAGAGGCAGTTGCGGCGCCAGGGGAAGTGTATATGGCATGGATTTTAGGAACCGGGAGATGGAAAAAGATGCTTGGTCGGTCCTCCTACTTCAAATTTGGGGCAGTGCGCGTGCAATCGTGGCCGGTGTTTTAGCCGACGGTCATTTGGCCGAAACACAAGTGGCTGTCACAAAACAGTCCGGCCACGAGATAGATAGATTTGATAGATAGATACATAGATTACATAGATTAATAGATGCAATATACATTTGATAGATAAGATTGATATTTAGATAGATTTGATAGATAAATAGATTTGATAAATATATAATTTCCCAGACAGAGAATTACAAGACGTGCGGTCTGGGACCCATGGTAAGGTTCCCAGAGGCAGTTGCGGCGCCAGGGGACGTGTATATGGCATGGATTTTAGGAACCGGGAGATGGAAAAAGATGCTTGGTTGGTCCTCCTACTTCAAATTTGGGGCAGTGCGCGTGCAATCGTGGCCGGACTTTTAGCCGACGGCCATTTGGCCGACGGACATTTGTCCGAAACACAAGTGGCTGTCACAAAACAGTCCGGCCACGAGATAGATAGATTTGATAGATAGATACATAGATTACTGTAACATCTGAGGCAAAGTTTTGTATGTATCACACATGTAACTCTATAAATGGAATATCCCAAGTTACGTATATGACTTAATCTGAGCCAATCACAGTTTTTACTGAGTACAGGAGAAATGCAAAACAGCAAGAAAACAGAAAGGCTTCAAGGGAGATACGGTAAGAAATAAACAACAGTACCTTGAGTCCTTGGTTAGGTCAAATAGCTTAAGCCAGGGGGATGATTGGAGCTTGTGAATATGCTTTAGAAGCAAAGGATCAGGAGAGCAAAGTTCCGGCGTTAACCAGGCAGAGCTGCAGGGAGAGAGACAAGCTTACCGCACAGCAGCCGTAGCTGATGACGTATCCGGAGGCTGCAGAGAAACTGGAACTGTTCAAAACAGTAAGTGCCGATTACTGAGGTTGTTTTAGCAGATCGGGTGATGAAGTAGCCTGCTTGGTAGATGTAGGGTATGACAGATAGCCAGTAGCTGAAATAGAGGCAAAAATATAGTCACAGGATAAGTGTAAACCACTTTAAGGCTGACTGCGCTGAAGATCCTTTAGAGACTTCAATTAACCAGCAATGATCTGCTGGGAGGAAGTTCCTTATAAAGGGAGGAGGTAATGATCCTTAAAGGTACAGCTACATAGACACAGAGTCAGGAATCCTTACAATTACATAGATCAATAGATGCAATGTACATTTGATAGATACGATTGATATTTAGATAGATTTGATAGATAAATAGATAGATTTGATAAATATATAATTTCCCAGACAGAGAATTACAAGACGTGCGGTCTGGGACCCATGGTAAGGTTCCCAGAGGCAGTTGCTGCGCCAGGGGACGTGTATATGGCATGGATTTTAGGAACCAGGAGATGGAAAAAGATGCTTGGTCGGTCCTCCCACTTCAAATTTGGGGCACTGCGCGTGCAATCGTGGCCGGACTTTTAGCCGACGGACATTTGGCCGACGGACATTTGGCCGAAACACCAGTGGCTGTCACAAAACAGTCCGGCCACAAGATAGATAGATTTGATAGATACATAGATTACATAGATCAATAGATGCAATATACATTTGATATATACGATTGATAGTTAGATAGATTTGGTAGATAAATAGATACATTTGATAAATATATAATTTCCCAGACAGAGAATTACAAGACGTGCGTCCTGGGACCCATGGTAAGGTTCCCAGAGGCAGTTGCGGCGCCAGGGGAGGTGTATATGGCATGGATTTTAGGAACCGGGAGATGGAAAAAGATGCTTGGTCGGTCCTCCTACTTCAAATTTGGGGCACTGCGTGTGCAATCTACTGTGGCACCAGATATGAGTGGTGTGTTAAGTAGTACTATTCTGATCAGTTTAATACCTGTTACTCCCCCTATCGGGGGAGGTGTATATGGCATGGATTTTAGGAACCAGGAGATGGAAAAAGATGCTTGGTCGGTCCTCCAACTTCAAATTTGTGGCACTGCGTGTGCAATCTACTGTGGCACCAGATATGAGTGGTGTGTTAAGTAGTACTATTCTGATCAGTTTAATACCTGTTACTCCCCCTATCGGGGGAGGTGTATATGGCATGGATTTTAGGAACCAGGACATGGAAAAAGATGCTTGGTCGGTCCTCCTACTTCAAATTTGGGGCACTGCGCGTGCAATCGTGGCCGGACTTTTAGCCGACGGACATTTGGCCGAAACACCAGCAGCTGTCACAAAACAGTCCGGCCACGAGATAGATAGATTTGATAGATAGATACATAGATTACATAGATCAATAGATGCAATATACATTTGATAGATACGATTGATAGTTAGATAGATTTGATAGATAAATAGATAGATTTGATAGATATATAATTTCACTGACAGAGAATTACAAGACGTGCGGACTGGGACCCATCGTAAGGTTCCCAGAGGCAGTTGCTGCGCCAGGGTACGTGTATATGGCATGGATTTTAGGAACCGGGAGATGGAAAAAGATGCTTGGTCGGTCCTCCACCTTCAAATTTGGGGCAGTGCGTGTGCAATCGTGGCCAGACTTTTAGCCGACGGACATTTGGCCGAAACACAAGTGGCTGTCACAAAACAGTCCGGCCACGAGATAGATAGATTTGATAGATAGATACATAGATTACATAGATCAATAGATGCAATATACATTTGATAGATACGATTGATATTTAGATAGATTTGATAGATAAATAGATAGATTTGATAAATATATAATTTCCCAGACAGAGAATTACAAGACGTGCCTCTGGGACCCATGGTAAGGTTTCCAGAGGCAGTTGCGGCGCCAGGGGACGTGTATATGGCATGGATTTTAGGAACCGGGAGATGGAAAAAACATAATTTATGTAAGAACTTACCTGATAAATTCATTTCTTTCATATTGGCAAGAGTCCATGAGCTAGTGACGTATGGGATATACATTCCTACCAGGAGGGGCAAAGTTTCCCAAACCTCAAAATGCCTATAAATACACCCCTCACCACACCCACAATTCAGTTTAACGAATAGCCAAGAAGTGGGGTGATAAGAAAGGAGCGAAAGCATCAACAAGGAATTGGAATAATTGTGCTTTATACAAAAATCATAACCACCACAAAAAGGGTGGGTCTCATGAACTCTTGCCAATATGAAAGAAATGAATTTATCAGGTAAGTTCTTACATAAATTATGTTTTCTTTCATGTAATTAGCAAGAGTCCATGAGCTAGTGACGTATGGGATAGCAAATACCCAAGATGTGGAACTCCACGCAAGAGTCACTAGAGAGGGAGGGATAAAATAAAGACAGCCAATTCCGCTGAAAAAACAATCCACAACCCAAATCAAAAGTTTTAATCTTTATAATGAAAAAAACTGAAATTATAAGCAGAAGAATCAGACTGAAACAGCTGCTTGAAGTACTTTTCTACCAAAAACTGCTTCTGAAGAAGAAAAAACATCTAAATGGTAGAATTTAGTAAAAGTATGCAAAGAAGACCAAGTTGCTGCTTTGCAAATCTGATCAACAGAAGCTTCATTCTTAAAATCCCAGGAAGTAGAAACTGACCTAGTAGAATGAGCCGTAATCCTTTGAGGCGGGGATTTACCTGACTCCACATAAGCATGATGAATCAAAAGCTTTAACCAAGACGCCAAAGAAATGGCAGAAGCCTTCTGACCTTTCCTAAAACCAGAAAAGATAACAAATAGACTAGAAGTCTTTCTGAAATCTTAGAAGCTTCAACATAATATTTCAAAACTCTGACCACATCCAAAGAATGTAAGGATCTTTCCAAAGAATTCTTAGGATTTAGGACACAAGGAAGGAACAATAATTCCTCTATTAATGTTGTTAGAATTCACAACTTGAGGTAAAAATTTAAATAAAGACAGCAAAACCACCTTATCCTGATGAAAAATCAGAAAAGGAGACTCACAAGAAAGAGCAGATAATTCAAAAACTCTTCTAGCAGAAGAGATGGCCAAAAGGAACAATACTTTCCATGAAAGTAATTCAATGTCCAAAGAATGCATATGCTCAAATGGAAGAGCCTGTTAAGCCCTCAGAACCAAATTAAGACTCCAAGGAGGAGAAATTGGCTTAATGAGAGGCTTGATACGAACCAAAGCCTGAACAAAACAATGAATATCAGAAAGATTAGCAATTTTTTCTGTGAAACAGCATAGAAAGAGCAGAGATTTGTCCTTTCAAGGAACTTGCAGACAAAACCTTATGAAGAAACTATAAAATCCTAGGAATTCTAAAAGAATGCCAAGAGAAATTATGAGAAGAGCATCATAAGATGTAAGTCTTCCAAACTCGATAATAAATATTTCTAGACACAGATTTACGAACCTGCAACATAGTATTAATCACTGAGTCAGAGAAACCTCTATGACTAAGCACTAAGCGTTTTAATTTCCATACCATCAAATTTAATAATTTGATTTCCTGACGGAAAAAAACGAATCTTAAGATATAAGGTCTGGCCTAAATGGAAGTGACCAAGGTTGGCAACTGGACATCCGAACAAGAACCATATACCAAAACCTGAGCAGCCATGCTGGAGCCACCAGCAGCACAAATGATTGCTCCATGATGATTTTGAAAAATCACTCTTAAAAAGAAGAACCAGAAGGAGAAAAAATATAGGCAGATTGATAACTCCAAGGAAGTGTCAATGCATACATTGTTTCTGCCTGAGGATCCCCGGACCTGAATAGGTACCTGGGAAGTTTTCTTGTTTAGATGAGATGCCATCAGAACTATTACTGGAAACCCTCACATCAGAACAATTTGAAAAAACATATCTGGGTAAAGAGACCATTCTCCCGGATGTAAGGCTTGATTGATAGAGATAATCCGCTTCCCAATTGTCTAAACCTGGGATATGGACCGCAGAAATTAGACAGGAGCTGGATTTAGCCCAAGCAAGTGTCCGAGATACTTCTTTCACAGCCTAAGGACTGAGAGTCCCACCCTGATGATTGACATACGCCACAGTTGTGACATTGTCTGTCTGAAAAACAATAACGTCTCTCTCTTCAAAAAGAAGCCAAAGCTGACGAACTCTGAGAATGCACAGAGTTCCAAAATATTGAATGGTAATCTCGCCTCCTGAGATTTCCAAACCCTTTGTGCTGACAGAGATCCCCAGACAGCCTCCCAACCTAAAAGACTCGCATCTGTAGTGATCAAGGTCCAGGTTGGATGAATCAAAGAGACCCGTAGAACTATATGATAGTGATCTAACCACCAAGTCAAAGATAGTTGAGCATTGGAATTCAAAGATATTAAAAATGATATCCTAGAATCCCTGCACCATTAATTCAGCATAAAAAACTGGAAAGGTTTCATATGAAAATGAGCAAAGGGAATTGAATCCAATGCTGCAGCCATGAGACCTAAAACTTCCATGCATATAGCTACTGAAGGAAATAATAGAGACTGAAGGTTCCGACAAACTGAACCCAATATAATTGTCTCCTGTCTGTTAGAGACAAATACATTTATAAATCTATCTGGAAACCTAAGAAAAGGTGACCCTTGTCTGAGCAACCAAGGATCTTTTGATAAAAAGATCCTCCAACCATGTCTTAGAAGAAACAACAAAAGTTGAATCGTATGAGATTATACAGAACGAAAAGACTGAGCCAGTACCACGAGATCGTCCAAATAAGGAAACACTGAGAACCTTGAAAAGATTCTCAGAGCTGTCGCTAGACCAGAAGGAAAAGCAACAAATTGGTAATGCTTGTCAAAAAAAGAGAATCTCAGAAAATGAAAATAATCTGAATGAAAACAGAAGAAGATATGCATCTATTGTATCTATTGTAAACAAATAATGCCCTTACTGACCAAAAAGGCAGAATAGACCATATAAACACCATTCTGAAAGAAAGAGCTCTTATATGACAAATCAAAAAGATTTTCTATCTTTGGGACAATGAATAGTTTTGAACAAAACCCCAAACCCTGTTCCTGAAATGGAACTGGTATGAATACCCCAGATAACTCCAGGTCTGAGCAGCGCCTTGAGACCCCAACAGGTAACCAGCCGCGCCTCAAAAGTACCCAACACATACAGGTCTGAAGCATACTTCAGAAAAGTGTGAGCCTTTACTGGAATAGCTGGAATATGCTAGAGAGAAAAAAACTTCTCACAGGCGGTTTTACTCTGAATCCTATTCAGTACCCCAATCTAAGAAGTTTGGACCGAATTGAACCAAACAAATTTAAAAAAGTCAAAACCTGCCCCTTACCAGCTAAGCTGGAATAAAAAAAACACACCTACATGCAAATTTGGGGGGCTGACCTTGATCTTTTAAATAGCTTAAATTCATTCCATGTTGAAGAAAGCTTCCAATTATAAACATGTTACTTGGGGAAGAATTAGGATTCCGTTCCTTATTAAGAACAAACTAATATAAGCTTAAGATTTACTCTTAGAACTCAATCTTGAAGCAACAAAAAACTCCCTTCCCCAGAGTAACAGTTGGAAAAAAATTGAATCCAATTGTGAACCAAATAATTGATTACCTTGGAAAAAAAGAAATATGAATTTTAGAAATCAAATTAGCATTCCAAGATTAAGTCACAAAGTTCTTCTAGCTAAAAATAGCTAAAGACATAGATTAAACCTCAATTGTGAAAATATCAAAAAAATGACGACACAAATGAAATTATTAGCATGTTGATCAACTTAACAATGCTAAAACAAATCATAATCCAATACTTGTTGCACTAAAGTATCCAACCAGAAAGTTGAAGCATTTGCAACATCAGCCAAATAAATTGCAGGCCTAAGAAAAGGACCTGAAATAAAATAATTTTCCTTAAATAAGATACAAGTTTCCCATCTGAAGGAAAAAAATAAATACTGTTTTCTATAGGAATAGTAGTATGTTTAGCAAGAGTAGAGATAGCCCCATTAACTTTGGGGATCTTTCTCAAAACTTTAAACTAACTGCCGGCAAAGGATACAATTTAAAAACCTTAAAGGGACAGTATACTGTAAAATAGTTTTTCCCTTAATGTGTTTACAATTGTTTTTTTACCAACTGCAGAGTAAAAAATGTATGAAAATTAGCTTTTTAAGGTTTATTTCTGTATATTAAAGCTCTGATTTTGTGTTTTGAAGCCACAGCCTAATAAAATAGGTTGAGCTTGTAGGTATAATCAGATCTCATTACTGTATCACATTGTGCACATATACCTGCTTCTTTATCTTATATCTGTCCTTAAAACAATCACCAATACTTTGAGAGAACAATGGAAAATCAACATTTTATTACCTTATCTCTGCTTTATCACACTGGGAGTGTAATTTCTTCTGCTGGCTGTGTTTACAAAGCTTATCTATAGCTGGTACGTGCGGCCACAAACTTTCAGAATAGGTGGGGATACCACATGCTAAATTAACGATTTCAAATGCCAATATAAGGGTAAAGGAGCTACTTGTAAACAATTAAATACACTCCAGCAGGTAAAGTGGATCATTGGGAACAAATTAAAGGGGAGAAAATTTTTGAGTAAACTGTCCCTTTAAAGAAGGAATAAATGAAGTCCCAGGCCTATTCCATTCCCTAGTATCATGAACTGGGAAAAAAAACCTCTGAAGAAACCACAGGAGGTTAATGAGCAGAATTTAAATGTTAGCTAGTCTTAAATCAAAAGAACTAGACTCCTCAATATCCAATATAATCAACACCTTTTCAACAACGAATGTACTCTATTTAAAAATAAAAAAGTAGATTTGTTAGTGTCAAATATTTGATGAAGTATATTCTAAATGAGAAAAAACATCATCAGAGAAGGATAATTCAGTATGTTGTCGGTCATTTAAAAATTCATCAACTAAATGAGAAGTTTAAAAAAGACCTATAAATTTTATTTAGAAGGCGGGATGTCAGACAAAGCCTTTAGGATAGAATCAGAAAAACATTCTCATAGATTCCTAGGTATATCTTGTACATTAGATGTAAAAAGAATAGCAATAGATAATGCATAAATACTAATTGACTCTGCATGTAAAAGTTTATCATGATAACTTATTACAATCCATAGCTAAAGATAAAATTCATAACATTAAAATAAATGAACTTAGCTTTGGTAGGACTGATATCAGTCATCAGGAATCCAACAGTATTTTCTGATACAGGAACAGTTTTTGGAATATCTTGCAATATGTAATAGAAAAACAACATATAAAGCAACATTATCAAATTCCTTAAATGACAGTTTCAGGAATGGGAAAAAATGCAAACAGAACAAGCCTCTAGAAACCAGAAGCAACTAAAAAGTGAGACTTAAATAATGTAAAAAAAACTGGCGCCAAGTATGACGCCCACATATTTTTTGGCGCCAAAAACGTCTGTAATAAACACGAGAGTCAAAAATGACGCAACTACGTGAAAACTTCCGGCGTCAACTACGACGCCGGAAATGACGTCATTGACGTCAGACAAACGTCAATCTCGCACCAAAAAAGTCTCGCGCCAAAAATGACGCATTAAATTCTAGCATTTTTTGCACCCGCGAGCCTAACAGCCCGCAATTTAAAGGAAAAAAGTCAACTGAAAAATTTTAGGTAAGAAAAATATTTAATTCATATGCATTTTCACAAAAAATGAAACTGACAGTCTGAAAGAAGGAAAATAAACTGATTGACCTGAATCATGGCAAATATAAGTATAAAACATATATTTAGAACTTTACATATAAAGTGCCAAACCATAGCTGAGAGTGTCATAAATAAAATAAGACTTACTTACCCAAAGACACTCATCTACATAAAGTAGATAGCCAAACCAGTACTGAAACGAGAATCAGTAGAGGTAATGGTATATAAGAGTATATCGTCGATCTGAAAAGGGAGGTAGGAGAAGAAATCTCTACGACCGATAACAGAGAACCTATGAAATAGATCCCCTAGAGGAAGACCATGGTATTCAAATAGGCAATACTCTCTTCACATCCCTCTGACATTCACTGCATTCTGAGAGGAAAACCGGGCTTCAGCCTGCTGCGAAGCGCATATCAACGTAGAAATCTAGCACAAACTTACTTCACCACCTCCATGGGAGACAAAGTTTGTAAAACTGAATTGTGGGTGTGGTGAGGGGTGTATTTATAGGCATTTTGAGGTTTGGGAAACTTTGCCCCTCCTGGTAGGAATGTATATCCCATATGTTACTAGCTCATGGACTCTTGCCAATTACATGAAAGAAAGATTCTTGGTCGGTCCTCCTACTTCAAATTTGGGGCACTGCGCGTGCAATCGTGGCCGGACTTTTAGCCGACAGACATTTGACCGAAACACCAGTGGCTGTCCGGCCACGAGATAGATAGATTTGATAGATAGATACATAGATTACATAGATCAATAGATGCAATATACATTTGATAGATACGATTGATAGTTAGATAGATTTGATAGATAAATAGATAGATTTGATAGATATATAATTTCCCAGACAGAGAATTACAAGACGTGCGGTCTGGGACCCATGGTAAGGTTACTTCCTTTTGCACAATCGAGTACAGGTTGGGGATTGCCTTTTTGTGCAAAGATATTTCGGCTGGGTACCTTCCACTGCGGTGTCCCCTATCAGGGGATGTGTATATGGCATGGATTTTAGGAACCGGGAGATGGAAAAAGGTGCTTGGTCGGTCCTCCTACTTCAAATTTGGGGCACTGCGCATGCAATCTAATGTGCCACCAGATAGGAGTGGCGTGTTAAGTAGTACTATTCCTATCAGTTTAATCCCTGTTAAGTGCCTTTTTTGTAGCAGCGGCCAGAAAAATTGATGTTTGTTTCCCAGGCAGAAAGTGCCCTAAAACCTTGCAGCTTGAACTCTAGTTGGTGGCGGATAAGTCGCGCAAGTCATCCGGCATTTGAAAATAAAATACAGCAGCGTGTGGACCATTTTTAGCCCAAGGCAGCTCATCTCATCAGGCCTTTTTTACTCGAATGTATCACCCAATGTCAGTCCCTTCGGGATCCATCCCTCATTCATCTTAATAAAGGTGAGGTAATCTAGACTTTTTTGACCTAGGCGACTTCTCTTCTCAGTGACAATACCTCCTGCTGCACTGAAGGTCATTTCTGACAGGACACTTGAAGTGGGGCAGGCCAGAAGTTCTATTGCAAATTGGGATAGCTCAGGCCACAGGTCAAGCCTGCACACCCAGTAGTCAAGGGGTTCATCGCTCCTCAGAGTGTCGAAATCTGCAGTTACTGCGAGATAGTCTGCTACCTGTCGGTCGAGACGTTCTCTGAGGGTGGACCCCGAAGGGCTGTGGCGATGCATAGGAGTTAAAAAGCTCTGCATGTCCTCCATCAACAACACGTCTGTAAAGCGTCCTGTCCTTGCCGGCGTGGACGTGGGAGTCGGAGGATTACTTTCAGCTCTTCCCCTGTTAGATTCACGTTGTGCTGTGACATCACCCTTATACGCTGTGTAAAGCATACTTTTTAATTTATTTTGGAAATGCTGCACCCTTTCCAACTTGTTGTAATTCGGTAACATTTCTGGCACTTTATGCTTATACCGGGGGTCTAGTAGCGTGTACACCCAGTACTGGTCGTTCTCCTTCAGCTTTTTTATACGAGGGTCCCTCAACAGGCACGACAGCATGAAAGACCCCATTTGCACAAGGTTGGATGCCGAGCTACTCATGTCCCATTCCTCGTCCTCAGTGATGTCACTGAAGGTATCTTCTTCCCCCCAGCCACGTACAACACCACTGGTACCAGATAGGTGACAACGAGCACCCTGGGATGCCTGTTGTGGTTGGTCTTCCTCCTCCTCCTCCTCAAAGCCATATTCCTCCTCTGACTCCTCTTCCTCACAATCCTCTTCCAGCGTTGCCGCAGGTCCAGCAAGTGATGCTGATAAGGCTGCTTCTGGTGGTGATGGTGACCACAACTCTTCCTCTTCACACTCATCTACGGCTTGATCCAGCACTCTTCGCAGGGCACGCTCCAGGAAGAAAACAAATGGTATGATGTCGCTGATGGTGCCTTCGGTGTGACTGACTAGGTTTGTCACCTCCTCAAAAGGACGCATGAGCCTACAGGCATTGCGCATGAGCGCCCAGTAACGTGGCAAGAAAATTCCCAGCTCCGCAGAGGCTGTCCTAGCACCCCGGTCATACAAATACTCGTTAACGGCTTTTTCTTGTTCGAGCAGGCGGTCGAACATCAGGAGTGTTGAATTACAATGTGTCGGGCTGTCGCAAATCAAGCGCCTCACTGGCATGTTGTTTCGCCGCTGGTTATCGGAAAAGTGCGCCATGGCCGTGTAGGAAAGCCTCAAATGGCCACACACCTTCCTGACCTGCTTCAAGACATCCTGTAAGCCTGGGTACTTATGCACAAAGCGTTGTACAATCAGATTACACATATGTGCCATGCACGGCACATGTGTCAACTTGCCCAATTTCAATGCCGCCACCAAATTACTTCCATTGTCAGAAACCACTTTGCCGATCTCCAGTTGGTGCGGAGTGAGCCACTGATCCACCTGTGCATTCAGGGCGGTCAGGAGTGCTGGTCCGGTGTGACTCTCTCCTTTCAGGCAAGTCAACGCCAAGGCGGCGTGGCACTGCCTTATCCGGGGATGTGGAATAGTACCTGCGGAGCTGGGGGGGTGCCGTTGTGGAGCAGGACTCAGCCGAGGAGGTTATGGAAGAGGATGGAGTAGGAGGAGTAGAGGAGGTGGCAGCAGGCCTGCCTGCAAGTCGTGGCGGTGTCACCAACTCCTCTGCAGAGCCACGCATTCTATGCTTGGCAGCCGTCAGCAGGTTTACCCAATGCGCAGTGTAGGTGATATACCTGCCCTGACCATGCTTTGCAGACCAGCTATCAGTGGTCAGATGGACCCTTGCCCCAACACTGTGTGCCAGACATGCCATTACTTCCTTTCGCACAATCGAGTACAGGTTGGGGATTGCCTTTTGTGAAAAGAAATTTCGGCCGGGTACCTTTCACTGCGGTGTCCCAATAGCTACAAATTTTTTGAACGCCTCAGACTCCACCAGCTTGTATGGTAAAAGCTGGCGGGCTAAGAGTTCAAAATTAAGTAGTTTTCCAGCCTCCAGTTAAGTTAAAAAGACCTTTATTAATTTCTTACAGGGTCCATCACATCAACCAACAACGTTTCAAACCTATTCCAGGTTCTTAATCATGTCTATTGAATAGTGTACAGGTGTGTCTTTTATACCTGTCCAATCTTTTATCAATTTGCACACTAGTGCCATCTTGTGGTTAAAATTTAAAATTACATGTGATAAATAAGTTTTTAGATTTATAAATTTTTATTCTTTTCTAAAGGATTTTAAATGTGTTTTTTAACTCCTTTTATTTCCTTTTATTTATCACATGAAATATTAAAACCAAATTATAGTATATACAATTAAAACCCATACACATAATAATATCAGAATCAAAATGCTACTACAGATATATGCTACATTTTTTAGAAAAATAATGACCATTCAAAATCTTTATTCAGACCTTCAGGTATCATTGTATTTAATTTGTTTATCCAGTACATCTCCCTTCTTTTAAGCATTTGGTCCCTGTCACCTCCCCTCCTGGATCTGTCAACTTGTTCAATTACTTGAAATCTAAGTTGACTGATGTTATGACCCATGGAGAGGAAGTGACAGGGCTAAGAGTTCAGACAAGCCAGCTGTCTGACGCCGGGCAAGGGGGTGACTTTGGGACATTGGCTTCTTACGCTCAAACATGTCCTTGACAGACACTTGACTGTGGGCAGATGAGCAGGAACTGCTACGGAAGAGAGACGGAGTGGTGGATGGTTGAGAGGGGGCAAGGAGGACAGCAGTGGCTGACGTGGCTGAAGATGCTGGACCAGGAGGAGGATGGCGGCTTTGAGTTTGTGTGCTGCTTCTACTCATGTGTTCATCCCATCAGCGTTTGTGATGTGAGATCATGTGCCTTCGCAAAGCAGTTGTACCTAGGTGGGTGTTGGACTTCCCATGACTCAGTTTCTTTTGGCACAGGTTGGAAATGGCATCACTGTTGTCAGAGGCAGACACACAAAAAAATGCCACACTGCTGAGCTCTGCGATGACGGCATTCTGGTGGTGGCAACAGCATGCGTTGATTGGCGTGCTGTCTGGCTGACCCCGGGTGCTGATGCATGCTATCTGACTGTGCCACTAGCTCCAAGCGATGACCTCCCCCTGCTTCCAACTCGTCTCCTCCTCTCTGTCTCCCCATCTGAACTTTCCCCCTCTTCTTCTTCTCTTCTAGCGGGCACCCACGTGACATCCATGGACGCATCATCATCAACCGCTTCACTTGTATCTGACAAATCAACAAAGGAAGCAGCAGCGGGTACAACATCATCATCATCACACCGTACGTCCATGTCTGTAATGCTGCCTGACTGAGACATATCACTGTTATCTACATCCTCTGTCAATGATGGTTGCGCATCACTCATTTCTTCAAACTGATGTGTCAATAACTCCTCTGACAGATCAAGTGAAGCGGCTGTGGTGCTAGTGTTGGTGGTGGCGGCAGGCGGGCGAGTGGTCACTTGAGAGGTGCCCGAAGCTAAGCTGGAGGTGGATGGTGCGTCAAGTTCCGAGCGGAAGCTGTAGAAGATTGGGTGTCCTGTGTTAGCCAGTCAACTAGGTCCTCCTCAGAGCTTTTCGCATTCATGGTACGTGGCCTCTGAACACTGGACATTATTGTAGGGTCAAAGGGAATCACAGCACCACGACCACAACGGAACCTGCGGGGTGGCCTGCCTCTGCCTGCCATTTTTTTTTTAAATGTACACTTACACTACTATTAAACAAAATATGAGTGGTGCCACTGGGCAAGTGGGCACAGTATACGCTGTGAGCCTGACACAAAAAAGAAGACATGTTTCACAATCCAAAAAGTTTATTTTTTTAAATGTACACTTACACTACTATTAAACAAGATATGAGTGGTGGCACTGGGCAAGTGGGCACAGTATACGCTGTGAGCCTGACACAAAAAAGCAGACTGATGTTTCACAGTCAAAAAAGTTTATTTTTTAAATTTTTACACTATTGTTACAACAGATATAAGTGGTGGCACTAGTTGGCAAGTGGGCCTGGCACACACGCTGGCAAGCAGGCAACTGCTATTAGATTACACTAGCAGACTGATGTTTCACAGTCAAAAACGTTTTTTTTAAAAAATATTTACACTACTGTTACAACAAATATGAGTGGTGGCACTAGTTGGCAAGTGGGCCTGGCACACACGCTGGCAGGCAGGCAACTGCAATTCGATTACACTAGCAGACTGATGTTTCACAGTCAAAAAAGTTTTTTTTTTAAATATTTACACTACTGTTACAACAAATATGAGTGGTGGCACTAGTTGGCAAGTGGGCCTGGCACACACGCTGGCAGGGAGGCAACTGCAATTCGATTACACTAGCAGACTGATGTTTCACAGTCAAAAACATTTTTTTAAAAAATATTTACACTACTGTTACAACAAATATGAGTGGTGGCACTAGTTGGCAAGTGGGCCTGGCACACACGCTGGCAGGCAGGCAACTGCAATTCGATTACACTAGCAGACTGATGTTTCACAGTCAAAAAAGTTTTTTTTTTAAATATTTACACTACTGTTACAACAAATATGAGTGGTGGCACTAGTTGGCAAGTGGGCCTGGCACAAACGCTGACAGGCAGGCAACTGCAATTAGATTACACTAGCAGACTGATGTTTCACAGTCAAAAAAGTTTTTTTAAAAATATTTACACTACTGTTACAACAAATATGAGTGGTGGCACTAGTTGGCAAGTGAGCCTGGCACACACGCTGGCAGGCAACTGCAATTATATTACACTAGCAGACTGATGTTTCACAGTCAAAAAAAATTTTTTAAAAAAATTTACACTACTGTTACAACAATTATGAGTGGTGGCACTAGTTGGCAAGTGGGCCTGGCACACACGCTGGCAGGCAGGCAGGCAACTGCAATTAGATTACACTAGCAGACTGATGTTTCACAGTCAAAAAAGTTTTTTTTTTTAATATTTACACTACTGTTACAACAAATATGAGTGGTGGCACTAGTTGGCAAGTGTGCCTGGCACACACACTGGCAGGCAGGCAACTGCTATTAGATTACACTAGCAGACTGATGTTTCACAGTCAAAAAAGTTTTGTTTTTTTTTAAATTTAACCTACTGTTACAACAGATATGAGTGGTGGCATTGCAGGCAGGCAACTGCAATTAGATTACACTAGCAGACTGATGTTTCACAGTCAAAATTACACAGGCAAAAAAAAACAAAAAAAAAACGACTTATGTTCTAGCCCTAAAAAGGGCTTTTTGGGGTGCTGTCCAAACAGCAGAGATCAGATGAGTCCTTCAGGACTGTAGTGGACACTGAATACACTAGCCTAGCTATCAATTTCCATAAAAAATCAGCAGCAGCTACACTGTCCCTCTTCTCACTAACAATGCAGGATCAGAATGAATCTAAAATGGCTGCTGCCCAGGAGCTGGGAGGGTCTGGGAGGGAGTGTCTGCTGCTGATTGGCTGTAATGTGTCTGCAGACTGTGAGATACAGGGTCAAAGTTTACTGAATGATGACGAATAGGGGGTGGATCGAACATCGCATATGTTTGCCCGTTGCTGCGAACGCGAACAAGCTATGTTCGCCGGGAACTATTCGCCGGCGAACAATTCGTGACATCACTATTTATGAACTGGTCTTTTGAGGGGAATTAGAAATACCTGCACATGATATTTGCTCCACCTCGGGATAACATTGTTTATGAATTTTAGTATTCACTGATTGTGACCTACAAATATTTTTACATGATAGGTCATTTTGAGTATTACACCCACTTTTTTCATTAACTGTATAAATAAAGCACACCCAACAGTTAGAAAGTATCTTGATAAAGCCCTTGTGAGGGTGAAACGCATAGACCTTACTGAATGCCACAGAGGAACTTCACTGCTTTTTTTGCACCATCTATACAGCTTATCAATAAAAAGTGTAATTTACCTATAGTGCTCCTGGGAGTATCTACGGATACAATGGAGACAGGCCCAGTCTTTTTACCTACACACATATATATGTGTATCTGAATATCTCACGTTGGTTATAAAGAGCAACACCGCTGGAATAACACCTAATACAGCAGACCGAGAGGAGTGATCATTGGAACCAAAAGCACAGATATTTGCTGGAAAGCCGATCGCATCATTTCCATGACAACATAGTTTGCTACACTACTAACACATAGAAGGCCTCAGGATACATTGTTACAGCCAACAGGATTTGAACACCCTATCACGTGAGTGTATTAGCCTATGAGGCATCGGAGAACTCAGATCAACTGATTTCACTGCATTTGTTTTTATGGAAGTGAACTGACACATGTATTCACATCCTATCTGTATACTTTAAATGTACCTTTTTTTAACATGTTAGAGATAAGAAACCCAGTAACTGTAGATAAAGATAATTAACACATAGCATAATTTCTAAGTGCCGTGGCACTAGGTGTGTGCAATATAATATATTAATGGCTTCAATAAGAGGGGAAAGGGGGGTAACTCACTGTAACCGCTGAACGGATTCTCACCAACAGACCACTGGGACCCACCAACCGGTAAAACCTTGTGCTGTAATTGGAGTAGGGACGGCGTCTCTCTCACTTACTGATGATACAGCTCACAAGTTGTCTCCAGCACGCTCTTCGGCGTTCTTCAGGTATCCCCTACGTCACACTCATGTGACCTACCCTCCGGCCAATAGTGTGCAAACTACAGCTGCTCTAAAACACAGCATCCACTGTTAGTGTCCATATTAGAACTGGAATGAAGACACTGGTAAAGAATGATAATCCGACACTGAAGTATAAATAAAATCCATTTCTTTATTCTGTATCAACTTTAAAAAAACTTATAAGGAAACAGCAGTTACTGTCGATAGGACTGGCATCCACAGGCATAGCATTGACAGGCTTACGCGTTTCGGATTACATCCGTAGTCATAGGCCAAGACCAAAGAGAGCTTATCCAAGACCAAAGAGAGGAAGAGGAAGGAAGTTTTTTTTGTTATATATATTTATTTAATGTTTAATGGATAGGTATGTGATGATGTGGTATTCTTACACTTGTGGAGCACACTCTGTATATAATCTGCTTCTATGGGACCGGGTCCATGGAGGCAGATTGTTTGCAGAGTGTGTTTTACAAGTGTGTGGACACCACATCATCACATACCTATCCTTGTTCATTACATTGATTGGTTTCTGTGATGTGATGTCCAAACTGTTTCCCTAATCTCAAACAAAATGACCATTACAATTATACATGATGTCATATCACTGTTTTGATGCCAACAACACAGCTTAAAGGGACATTCAGAACATTAATTATTGTTGGTGACAAAGGAAACACTTTATTACAAATTATCAAGTTTGGAAAAAAACAGACTTATAGAAATACACGTTTTACTTCGATTAACCTTGTATCTATGCCTCTGAAAAATGAAAACTTATTTCAGTTCTTTTGACAGACCGCCATTTCAGCCAATCACTGATTAGATGCACTCTTCAAGGTCTAAGAAATGAGCAGATGAACCTCCTAGGTTTGACTATGAACTAAGAATACTAAGAGAAATAAGAAAATTGATGATAAACTTTTGAGATATATTTTATACAAATTGCATTTTTGGAGATCAAAATCATTACTGTTTAGCTTTACTTGACTGTCCCTTTAAATAAGAACATATGCTAACATATACTAATCCTTAGGGATTGTTGGTATATCTACATATACTTGTTCAAACAAGAAAATATTTGAATAAGATACTAAACCTGTATGCCATATTTCTATCGATGTGTTAAATAAAGTCTATTTTCTTAAAGATACATTATTGTGTTTTAATTATTTAAGAAAGACATTTAATTTAGAACGAATCTGGTTTCATGTCCTTTTAAGAGTTACATTAGAAATATATGCTCAAAGTAATATATTTGTAGATTAACAATGTAGAACTCATACATGACACAATACTGAGCATTTACATTAAAGGGTCAGTACACACTCATTTTCAGAGAACTGCATGTAATAGACACTACTATAAAGAACAAGATGCCCACATACTGATATAAAAATCCATGATAAAACGGTTTAAAGACTTAGGCCTAGATTTGGAGTTTGGCGTTAGCCGTGAAAACCAGCGTTAGAGGCTCCTAACGCTGGTTTTAGGCTACCTCCGGTATTTGGAGTCACTCAAAATAGGGTCTAACGCTCACTTTTCAGCTGCGACTTTTCCATACCGCAGATCCCCTTACGTCAATTGCGTATCCTATCTTTTCAATGGGATCTTTCTAACTCCGGTATTTAGAGTCATGTCTGAAGTGAGCGTTAGACATCTAACGACAAAACTCCAGCCGCAGGAAAAAAGTCAGTAGTTAAGAGCTTTCTGGGCTAACGCCTGTTTATAAAGCTCTTAACTACTGTACTCTAAAGTACACTAACACCCATAAACTACCTATGTACCCCTAAACCGAGGTCCCCCCACATCGCCGACACTCTATTAAATTTTTTTAACCCCTAATCTGCCGACTGCCACCTACGTTATACTTATGTACCCCTAATCTGCTGCCCCTAACACCGCCGACCCCTATATTATATTTATTAACCCCTAATCTGCCCCCCTCAACGTCGCCTCCACCTGCCTACACTTATTAACCCCTAATCTGCCGAGCGGACCGCACCGCTATTATTATAAAGTTATTAACCCCTAATCCGCCTCACTAACCCTATAATAAATAGTATTAACCCCTAATCTGCCCTCCCTAACATCGCCGACACCTAACTTCAATTATTAACCCCTAATCTGCCGACTGGAGCTCACCGCTATTCTAATAAATGTATTAACCCCTAAAGCTAAGTCTAACCCTAACACTAACACTCTAAGTTAAATATAATTTAAATCTAACGAAATTAATTAACTCTTATTAAATAAATTATTCCTATTTAAAGCTAAATACTTACCTGTAAAATAAATCCTAATATAGCTACAATATAAATTATAATTATATTATAGCTATTTTAGGATTAATATTTATTTTACAGGTAACTTTGTATTTATTTTAACCAGGTACAATAGCAATTAAATAGTTAAGAACTATTTAATAGCTAAAATAGTTAAAATAATTACAAAATTACCTGTAAAATAAATCCTAACCTAAATTACAATTAAACCTAACACTACACTATCAATAAATTAATTAAATAAACTACCTACAATTACCTACAATTAACCTAACACTACACTATCAATAAATTAATTAAATACAATTCCTACAAATAAATACAATTAAATAAACTAGCTAAAGTACAAAAAATAAAAAAGAACTAAGTTACAAAAAATAAAAAAATATTTACAAACATAAGAAAAAAATTACAACAATTTTAAACTAATTACACCTACTCTAAGCCCCCTAATAAAATAACAAATCCCCCCAAAATAAAAAAAATGCCCTACCCTTTAGTGTTTTGGAGCAAATCCTGACGAACTTCGAAATTAGCTTTTGCGCCATGTTGCGAGAGACAGCTGTATCGCAGCTTTCTAGCAATTGTACTGCCGAACTTGGATTGGAAACTCACGCTCCCGATGCGGGCCTCCAGCAAAGTCCGGCTATGTCACTACAAAGCGAGGGGAGGATGTCATTCCCAGACCGAGGTATATGTGTCACACACAATGTGATCGATAATCGAGAGCAATCGGAACTTACACAGCAAGAGAGAGTGGGAACCGGGCTGAGCGCACTCCTGGCGGGCGCGGAGCTCCTGCCTGCCGCCCCTGTGTTCATTTCGCTGAAGCGTGGCCTTGTTGTTCATGATTACATTATGCTTCGTGAAGCAGCCTCCCCTAGAGACATTCTGAGAGTGGCAATGGGATGCGGAGTGAAAGTTAGCTATCCGATGCGATCCTGGAGATCCGGAGTAGGGTGATGTACATTCTTGGCAATACCGGACTGATACAAGGCCAACCATTTCTGCATGACTCTCCTAGTGCTACAATACGCAGCAGTTTATACTATGCAATGGACAGCTCCGGCTGAACTTTAATTGTAATATATTTAGTACCTGATTATATGACAGCCATTGTTATGATATATATGGTAGCACTTAACTAATGTTCTGCCTAACTGTATGCTGCTCCTAATATTATGGGTTTCTAGGATACTGATTTTGCCCGCCATTAAACCAGACTATAGCTAGAAGCATGCACTCTTTAGACATGAAATGGTCACATTAGGATCCCATATACAGATAATTCAGTATGTTAAAGCTGTCTAATTGTGGGTGTTTTGAGTTATAACTTTAGATTTGCCCTTCCCTGACATTTTAAATATTCATTTTTGGACATTAAGTTTATCATCGTATTATTCTCACTAATAAGTCCCATGTCCTCTTGCACTCTAGTATGTTTGTACTATATTATGATAATCTAATGTTGGTCTATACTGTATTGTTCCCTTGGTTTGATATATAGTTGATAGGGTTGGTAAATATAACATAATGGTGCACACAGAGCCACACATAAGGTACAACTAAAAAAATGAGGTTTCACTGTTATAATTATATTACAATATAGCATGCTGCTTATGCCTTTCCAAGCCATTATCTACTAGATACTGAACCCCTTAGAGTTAATTCTAATTTATGTGAATCTTCTTAGGCCCAAAAGAGGCTTATTGTACTAAGAGAGGAACTTACTGTAGAAATATATAAAATGGAGGTTTTTCTTTAATACCCAATATCTATAACATTGTGTGGAGGATTACATTACGCTATGGGTTAGTGTCTGACTTTGTTTCTTGTCAACTTTGTGTATGATTCTTTATATATATTGTTTACAATTTATAACCTCAATAAAAATTTACTTTAAAAAAAAAAAAAAAAAAAAAAATGCCCTACCCTATTCTAAATTACTAAAGTTCAAAGCTCTTTTACCTTACCAGCCCTGAACAGGGCCCTTTGCGGGGCATGCCCCAAGAAATTCAGCTCTTTTGCCTGTTAAAAAAAACATACAATACCCCCCCCAACATTACAACCCACCACCCACATACCCCTAATCTAACCCAAACCCCCCTTAAATAAACCTAACACTAAGCCCCTGAAGATCATCCTACCTTGTCTTCACCTCACCGGGTATCACACCGATCCGTCCAGAAGAGCTCCTCCGATGTCCTGATCCAAGCCCAAGCTGGGGGCTGAAGAGGTCCATGATCCGGCTGAAGTCTTCATCCAAGCGGGGCAGAAGAGGTCTTCCATCCGATTGAAGTCTTCATCCAAGTGGCATCCATCCGGAGCGAAGCAGCAGCATCCTGAAGACCTCCGACGCGGAACATCCATCCTCGCCGACGACTGAACGATGAATGACGGTTCCTTTAAATGACGTCATCCAAGATGGCGTCCCTCGAATTCCGATTGGCTGATAGGATTCTATCAGCCAATTGGAATTAAGGTAGGAATATTCTGATTGGCTGATGGAGTCAGCCAATCAGAATCAAGTTCAATCCGATTGGCTGATCCGATCAGCCAATCAGATTGAGCTCGCATTCTACTGGCTGATCGGAACAGCCAATACAATGCGAGCTCAATCTTATTGGCTGATTGGATCAGCCAATCGGATTGAACTTGATTCTGATTGGCTGATTCCATCAGCCAATCAGGATATTCCTACCTTAATTCCTATTGGCTGATAGAATCCTATCAGCCAATCGGAATTCGAGGGACGCGATCTTGGATGACGTCATTTAAAGGAACTGTCATTCGTCATTCAGTCTTCGGCCAGGATGGATGTTCCGCGTCGGAGGTCTTCAGGATGCTGCCGCTTCGCTCCAGATGGATGCCGCTTGGATGAAGACTTCAATCGGATGGAAGACCTCTTCTGCCCCGCTTGGATGAAGACTTCAGCCGGATCATGGACCTCTTCAGCCCCCCGCTTAGGCTTGGATCAGGACATCGGAGGAGCTCTTCTGGACGGATCGGTGTGATACCCGGTGAGGTGAAGACAAGGTAGGATGATCTTCAGGGGCTTAGTGTTAGGTTTATTTAAGGGGGGTTTGGGTTAGATTAGGGGTATGTGGGTGGTGGGTTGTAATGTTGGGGGGGGTATTGTATGGTTTTTTTTACAGGCAAAAGAGCTGAATTTCTTGGGGCATGCCCCGCAAAGGGCCCTGTT
This sequence comes from Bombina bombina, assembly GCF_027579735.1. NCBI lineage: Eukaryota > Metazoa > Chordata > Amphibia > Anura > Bombinatoridae > Bombina > Bombina bombina. The sequence continues at coordinate 232,071,295 of NC_069499.1, forward strand.
CAGGGCTGGTAAGGTAAAAGAGCTTTGAACTTTAGTAATTTAGAATAGGGTAGGGCATTTTTTATTTTGGGGGGCTTTGTTATTTTATTAGGGGGCTTAGAGTAGGTGTAATTAGTTTAAAATTGTTGTAATATTTTTCTTATATTTGTAAATATTTTTTTATTTTTTGTAACTTAGTTCTTTTTTATTTTTTGTACTTTAGCTAGTTTATTTAATTGTATTTATTTGTAGGAATTGTATTTAATTAATTTATTGATAGTGTAGTGTTAGGTTAATTGTAGGTAATTGTAGGTATTTTATTTAATTAATTTATTGATAGTGTAGTGTTAGGTTTAATTGTAACTTAGGTTAGGATTTATTTTACAGGTAATTTTGTAATTATTTTAACTATTTTAGCTATTAAATAGTTCTTAACTATTTAATAGCTATTGTACCTGGTTAAAATAAATACAAAGTTACCTGTAAAATAAATATAAATCCTAAAATAGCTATAATATAAATATAATTTATATTGTAGCTATATTAGGATTTATTTTACAGGTAAGTATTTAGCTTTAAATAGGAATAAGTTATTTAATAAGAGTTAATTAATTTCGTTAGATTTAAATTATATTTAACTTAGGGGGGTGTTAGTGTTAGGGTTAGACTTAGCTTTAGGGGTTAATACATTTATTAGAATAGCGGTGAGCTCCAGTCGGCAGATTAGGGGTTAATAATTGAAGTTAGGTGTCGGCGATGTTAGGGAGGGCAGATTAGGGGTTAATACTATTTATTATAGGGTTAGTGAGGCGGATTAGGGGTTAATAACTTTATTATAGTAGCGCTCAGGTCCGGTCGGCAGATTAGGGGTTAATAAGTGTAGGCAGATGGAGGCGACGTTGTGGGGGGCAGATTAGGGGTTAATAAATATAATATAGGGGTCGGCGATGTTAGGGCAGCAGATTAGGGGTACATAGGGATAATGTAAGTAGCGGCGGTTTACGGAGCGGCAGATTAGGGGTTAATAATAATATGCAGGTGTCAGCGATAGCGGGGGCGGCAGATTAGGGGTTAATAAGTGTAAGGTTAGGGGTGTTTAGACTCGGGGTACATGTTAGAGTGTTAGGTGCAGACGTAGGAAGTGTTTCCCCATAGCAAACAATGGGGCTGCGTTAGGAGCTGAACGCGGCTTTTTTGCAGGTGTTAGGTTTTTTTTCAGCTCAAACAGCCCCATTGTTTCCTATGGGGGAATCGTGCACGAGCACGTTTTTGAGGCTGGCCGCTTGCGTAAGCAACTCTGGTATCGAGAGTTGAAGCTGAGTTAAAAATGCTCTACGCTCCTTTTTTGGAGCCTAACGCAGCCTTTATGTGGACTCTCAGTACCAGAGTTATTTTTATGGTGCGGCCAGAAAAAAGCCGGCGTTAGATTTTCGGGTCGTTACCGACAAAACTCCAAATCTAGCCGTTACTTAGAAACTCTCACTTTAGCTATGTTGAAAACGAATAGCCAAGAAGTGGGGTGATAAAGAAAGGAGTAAAAAGCATCAACAAAGGAATTTGGAAATAATTGTGCTTCATACAAAAAAATCATAACCACCCAAAGGGTGGGCCTCATGGACTCTTGCCAATGTGAAAGAAATGAATTTATCAGGTAAATTCTTACATAAATTATGTTTTCTTTCATGTAATTGGCAAGAGTCCATGAGCTAGTGACGTATGGGATATCAATACCCAAGATGTGGAACTCCACTCAAGAGTCACTAGAGAGGAAGGGATAAAAATAAACAGCAGCCATTTCTCGCTGAAAAAATAATCCACAACCCAAAATATAAGTTATTCTCATTATGAAAAGAAAAACTTAAAACATGAGCAGAAGAATCAAACTGAAACAGCTGCCTGAAGAACTTTTCTACCAAAAACTGTTTCTGAAGAAGCAAATACATCAAAATGGTAGAATTTAGTAAATGTATGCAAAGAAGACAAAGTTGCTGCTTTGCAAATCTGATCAACTGAAGCTTCATTCTTAAAGGGACACTGAACCCAAAATTTTTCTTTTGTGATTCAGATAGAGCATTAAATTTTAAGCAACTTTCTAATTTACTCCTATTATCAAATTTTCTTCATTCTCTTGGTATCTTTATTTGAAATGCAAGAATGTAAGTTTAGATGCCGACCCTTTTTTGGTGAACAACCTGGGTTGTCCTTGCTGATTGGTGGATAAAACCTCTATGACTTAGTACTAAGCATTCAATTTCCATACCTTCAAATTTAATGATTTGAGATCCTGATGGAAAAACGGACCTTGAGACAGAAGGTCCGGCCTTAACGGAAGTGGCCAAGGTTGGCAACTGGACATCCGAACAAGATCTGCATACCAAAACTTGTGTGGCCATGCTGGAGCCATGATGATTTTGGATATCACTCTTGGAAGAAGAACTAGAGGCGGAAAAATGTAAGCAGGATGATAACACCAAGGAAGTGTCAGCGCATCCACTGCTTCCGCCTGAACATCCCTGGACCTGGACAGGTATCTGGGAAGTTTTTTGTTTAGATGAGAAGCCATGAGATCTATCTCTGGAAGACCCCACATCTGAACAATCTGTGAAAATACATCTGGATGGAGAGACCACTCCCCTGGATGTAAAGTCTGACAGCTGAGATAATCCGCCTCCCAATTGTCTACACCTGGGATATGCACCGCAGAGATTAGACAGGAGCTGGATTCCGCCCAAGCAAGTATCCGAGATACTTCTTTCATTGCTTGGGGACTGTGAGTCCCACGCTGATGATTGACATATGCCACAGTTGTGATATTGTCTGTCTGAAAACAAATGAACGGTTCTCTCTTCAACAGAGGCCAAAACTAAAGAGCTCTAAGAATTGCACGGAGTTCTAAAATATTGATTGGTAATCTCGCCTCTTGAGATTTCCATACCCCTTGTGCTGTCAGAGATCACCAAACAGCTCCCCAACCTGAAAGACTTGCGTCTGTAGTGATCACAGTCCAGGTTGGCCGAACAAAGGAAGCCCCTTGAACTAAACACTGGTGATTTAACCACCACGTCAGAGAGTGTTGAACATTGGGATTTAAGGATATTAACTGTGATATCTTTGTATAATCCCTGCACCATTGATTCAGCATACAAAACTGGAGAGGTCTCGTGAAAACGAGCAAAAGGAATCGCGTCCGATGCTGCAGTCATGAGGCCTAAAACTTCCATGTACATAGCCACTGAAGGGAATGACTGAGACTGAAGGTGCCGACAGGCTGCAACCAATTTCAAACGTCTCTTGTCTGTTAGAGACAGAGTCATGGACACTGAATCTATCTGAATCTATTTATTGGTAAATTGATCCTCCAACCATGTTTTTGAAGAAACAACGCTAGTTGATTTGTGTGCGATTCTGCAGAACGTAAAGACTGAGCTAGTACCAAGATATTGTCCAAATAAGGAAACACTGCAATACCCTGCTCTCTGATTACAGAGAGTAGGGCACCTAGAACCTTTGAAAAGATTCTTGGAGCTGTTGCTAGGCCAAATGGAAGAACAACAAATTGGTAATGCTTTTCTAGAAAAGAGAATCTCAGGAACTGATAATGTTCTGGATGAATCGGAATATGAAGGTATGCATCCTGCAAGTCTATTGTAGACATATAATGTCCTTGCTGAACAAAAGGCAGAATAGTCCTTATAGTCACCATTTTGAAAGTTGGTACTCTTACATAGCAATTCAAAATTTTCAGATCCAGAACTGGTCTGAATGAATTTTCCTTCTTTGGGACAATGAATAGATTTGAATAAAACCCCAGACCTTGTTCCTGAAAAGGAACCGGCATGATTACCCCTGAAGACTCCAGGTCTGAAACACACTTCAGGAAAGCCTGAGTTTTTACTGGATTTGCTGGGATACATGAAAGAAAAAATCTTCTCACAGGAGGTCTTACTCTGAATCCTATTCGATACCCTTGAGAGACAATGCTCTGAATCCATTGATTTTGGACAGAATTTATCCAAAAATCCTTGAAAAGCCTTAATCTGCCCCCTACTAGCTGAGCTGGAATGAGGGCTGCACCTTCATGCGGATTTAGGGGCTGACTTTGGTTTTTTAAAAGGCTTGGATTTATTCCAATTTGAGGAAGGCTTCCAATTGGAAATAGATTCCTTGGGGGAAGGATTTGATTTTTGTTCCTTATTTTGACGAAAGGAACAAAAACGGTTTGAAGCCTTAGATTTACCCTTAAGTTTTTTATCCTGAGGCAGAAAAACCCCCTTTCCTCCAGTAACAGTTGAAATAATAGAATCCAACTGAGAACCAAATAAATTATTACCTTGGAAAGAAAGAGATAATAATCTAGACTAAGATGTCATATCAGCATTCCAAGATTTAAGCCACAAAGCTCTTCTAGCTAAAATAGCTAAAGACATGGATCTAACATCAATTTGATAATATCAAAAATGGCATCACAAATAAAATGATTAGCATGTTGCAGTAAGCGAACAATGCTAGATATGTCAGAATCCAATTCTTGTTGATGCAACCGCAACATCAGCCAAAGAAATTGCAGGCCTGAGAAGATGACCTGAATATAAATAGGCTTTCCTTAGATAGGATTCAAGTTTCCTATCTAAAGGATCTTTAAAAGAAGTACTGTCTTCCATAGGAATAGTGGTACGTTTAGCAAGAGTAGAAATAGCTCCATCAACTTTGGGGATCTTTTCCCAAAACTCTATAGAAATTGCTGGTAAAGGATTCAATTTTTTAAACCTTGAAGAAGGAATAAAAGGAGTACCTGACTTATTCCATTCCTTAGAAATCATATCAGAAATAGCATCAGGAATAGGAAAAACCTCTGGAGTAACCACAGGAGGTTTAAAAAACAGCATTTAAATGCTTACTAGAGGACTAGCTTCCTCAATATCCAAAGTAATTACACTTCTTTTAACAAAGAACGAATATAATCTATTTTAAACAAATAAGTAGATTTGTCAGTGTCAATTATCTGAGGAGGGATCTTCTGAATCAGATAGATCCTCATCAGAGGAGGATAAATCATTATGTTGCCGGTCATTTGAAATTTCATCAACTTTATGAGAAGTTTTAAAAGACCTTTTACGTTTATTAGAAGGCGGAAATGCAGACAAAGCCTTCTGAATAGAAACAGTAACAAATTCTTTAAAATTCATAGGTATATCATGTACATTAGAAGTTGAAGGAACTGCAACTGGCAATGTACTAATACTGATGGATACATTCTCTGCATGTAAAAGTTTATCATGACAACTATTACAAATTTTGCCGCCAACAATATCCGGAAATTACACATTTGCGTCACTAATGACACAACCGTGACGTAAGCATCGTTCCGTGTCGGATTGAGAACGGCGGATCGTATGTTAAGTTACAAATTTCAACTTTTGCCGGTCTGTAGGCTTTGATAACTAGGTCGAATCAGGCTCGCCACAGTTACTCTGCGGAATTCCAGCGTATTTGCGGTTGGCGGCTTGATAAATATCCCTCTCATTCTTGACATCTTCAACCACTTATTGTAGGGACACTGTGATGCATGTTCAAGGCACACCCCATAAGATCATGACCAAGTTGATCATAGAACATAAACCAAAACCACCTAACTCCTGCTTGTTATAAGAGAAGAGCATAAACTCCCAAATGTTTCTTTTATGATTTACATAGAGCATACAAATAAAAAAAAGTTTACAATATCCTTTCATTATAAAATGTACTTTGTTCTTCAGGTATTCTTTATTAAAGTACCAAGAGTTTTCACATCTCACAGTCTACTCCAGAATTTTTATTATTTAAAAAGATAGACAATTCCTTTATTACCCATTCCCCAGTTTTGCACAGTCAACATGGTTATATTAAAGGGACACTAAACCCAAATGTTTTCTTTCATGATTCAGATAAAACATGCAATTTTAAGCAACTTTCTAATTTTCTCCTATTAGCAATTTTTCTTCATTCTCTTGCTATCTTTTTTTTTCAAAGCAGGAATCTAAGCTTAGTAGCCGGTCCATTTTTGGTTGTGCTTGCTGATTAGTGGCTAAATATAGACACTAATCAGTCAGCAAGCGCTACCCAGGGTCTGAACCAAAAATGGTCTGGCTCATAAGCTTAGATTCCTTCTTTTTCAAATAAAGATAGTGAGAGAATGAAAACAAATTGATAATAGGAGTAAATTTAAAAATTGCTTAAAATTGCCCGCTCTATCTGAATCATGAAAGAAAAAATTGGGTTTAGTATCCCTTTAATATATTTTTTTCCTCTGTGATTAACTTGTATCTAAGCATCTGCAGACTGCCCCATTATTTCAGTTCTTTTGACAGACTTGCATCTTATCCAATAAGTGCGGACTCATAAATAACTCCACGGGAGTGAGCACAATGTTGTCCATATTGCATACATAAACTGGAGTAACCACAGGAGGTTTAAAAAACAGCATTTAAATGCTTACTAGAGGACTAGCTTCCTCAATATCCAAAGTAATTAACACTTCTTTTAACAAAGAACGAATATAATCTATTTTAAACAAATAAGTAGATTTGTCAGTGTCAATATCTGAGGAGGGATCTTCTGAATCAGATAGATCCTCATCAGAGGAGGATAAATCATTATGTTGCCGGTCATTTGAAATTTCATCAACTTTATGAGAAGTTTTAAAAGACCTTTTACATTTATTAGAAGGCGGAAATGCAGACAAAGCCTTCTGAATAGAAACAGTAACAAATTCTTTAAAATTCATAGGTATATCATGTACATTAGAAGTTGAAGGAACTGCAACTGGCAATGTACTACTACTGATGGATACATTCTCTGCATGTAAAAGTTTATCATGACAACTATTACAAATGACATTCGGAGATATAATTTCCACAATCTTACAACAAATGCACTTAGCTTTGGTAGAACCAATGTCAGGCAGCAAAGTTCCAACAGATACTTCTGAGGCAGGATCAGATTGAGACATCTTGCAAAATGTAAAAGAAAAAACAACATATAAAGAAAAATTATCAATTTCCTTATATGACAGTTTCAGGAATTGGAAAAAACAGCATAGCCCTCTGACATAGAGAAAGGCAAGAGGCAAACAGCAAAGGGGTATAAAATGAATGAAAAATTTGGCGCCAAGTATGACACACAACGTAAGAGAAAAATTTTTTTTGCCGCCAACAATATCCGGAAATGACACATTTGCGTCACTAACGACACAACCGTGACGTAAGCATCGTTCCGTGTCGGATTGAGAACGGCGGATCGTATGTTACGTTACAAATTTCAACTTTTGCCGGTCTGTAGGCTTTGATAACTAGGTCGAATCAGGCTCGCCACAGTTACTCTGCGGAATTCCAGCGTATTTGCGGTTGGCGGCTTGATAAATATCCCTCTCATTCTTGACATCTTCAACCACTTATTATAGGGACACTGTGATGCATGTTCAAGGCACACCCCATAAGATCATGACCAAGTTGATCATAGAACATAAACCAAAACCACCTAACTCCTGCTTGTTATAAGAGAAGAGCATAAACTCCCAAATGTTTCTTTTATGATTTACATAGAGCATACAAATAAAAAAAAGTTTACAATATCCTTTTATTATAAAATGTACTTTGTTCTTCAGGTATTCTTTATTAAAGTACCAAGAGTTTTCACATCTCACAGTCTACTCCAGAATTTTTATTATTTAAAAAGATAGACAATTCCTTTATTACCCATTCCCCAGTTTTGCACAGTCAACATGGTTATATTAAAGGGACACTAAACCCAAATGTTTTCTTTCATGATTCAGATAAAACATGCAATTTTAAGCAACTTTCTAATTTTCTCCTATTAGCAATTTTTCTTCATTCTCTTGCTATCTTTTTTTTTCAAAGCAGGAATCTAAGCTTAGTAGCCGGTCCATTTTTGGTTGTGCTTGCTGATTAGTGGCTAAATATAGACACTAATCAGTCAGCAAGCGCTACCCAGGGTCTGAACCAAAAATGGTCTGGCTCATAAGCTTAGATTCCTTCTTTTTCAAATAAAGATAGTGAGAGAATGAAAACAAATTGATAATAGGAGTAAATTTAAAAATTGCTTAAAATTGCCGGCTCTATCTGAATCATGAAAGAAAAAATTGGGTTTAGTATCCCTTTAATATATTTTTTTCCTCTGTGATTAACTTGTATCTAAGCATCTGCAGACTGCCCCATTATTTCAGTTCTTTTGACAGACTTGCATCTTATCCAATAAGTGCGGACTCATAAATAACTCCACGGGAGTGAGCACAATGTTTTCCATATTGCATACATAAACTGGAGTAACCACAGGAGGTTTAAAAAACAGCATTTAAATGCTTACTAGAGGACTAGCTTCCTCAATATCCAAAGTAATTAACACTTCTTTTAACAAAGAACGAATATAATCTATTTTAAACAAATAAGTAGATTTGTCAGTGTCAATATCTGAGGAGGGATCTTCTGAATCAGATAGATCCTCATCAGAGGAGGATAAATCATTATGTTGCCGGTCATTTGAAATTTCATCAACTTTATGAGAAGTTTTAAAAGACCTTTTACGTTTATTAGAAGGCGGAAATGCAGACAAAGCCTTCTGAATAGAAACAGTAACAAATTCTTTAAAATTCATAGGTATATCATGTACATTAGAAGTTGAAGGAACTGCAACTGGCAATGTACTATTACTGAAGGACACTCTATCTGCATGTAAAAGGTTATCATGACAACTATTACAAATTTTGCAGCCAACAATATCCGGAAATGACACATTTGCGTCACTAACGACACAACCGTGACGTAAGCATCGTTCCGTGTCGGATTGAGAACGGCGGATCGTATGTTACGTTACAAATTTCAACTTTTGCCGGTCTGTAGGCTTTGATAACTAGGTCGAATCAGGCTCGCCACAGTTACTCTGCGGAATTCCAGCGTATTTGCGGTTGGCGGCTTGATAAATATCCCTCTCATTCTTGACATCTTCAACCACTTATTGTAGGGACACTGTGATGCATGTTCAAGGCACACCCCATAAGATCATGACCAAGTTGATCATAGAACATAAACCAAAACCACCTAACTCCTGCTTGTTATAAGAGAAGAGCATAAACTCCCAAATGTTTCTTTTATGATTTACATAGAGCATACAAATAAAAAAAAGTTTACAATATCCTTTTATTATAAAATGTACTTTGTTCTTCAGGTATTCTTTATTAAAGTACCAAGAGTTTTCACATCTCACAGTCTACTCCAGAATTTTTATTATTTAAAAAGATAGACAATTCCTTTATTACCCATTCCCCAGTTTTGCACAGTCAACATGGTTATATTAAAGGGACACTAAACCCAAATGTTTTCTTTCATGATTCAGATAAAACATGCAATTTTAAGCAACTTTCTAATTTTCTCCTATTAGCAATTTTTCTTCATTCTCTTGCTATCTTTTTTTTTCAAAGCAGGAATCTAAGCTTAGTAGCCGGTCCATTTTTGGTTGTGCTTGCTGATTAGTGGCTAAATATAGACACTAATCAGTCAGCAAGCGCTACCCAGGGTCTGAACCAAAAATGGTCTGGCTCATAAGCTTAGATTCCTTCTTTTTCAAATAAAGATAGTGAGAGAATGAAAACAAATTGATAATAGGAGTAAATTTAAAAATTGCTTAAAATTGCCCGCTCTATCTGAATCATGAAAGAAAAAATTGGGTTTAGTATCCCTTTAATATATTTTTTTCCTCTGTGATTAACTTGTATCTAAGCATCTGCAGACTGCCCCATTATTTCAGTTCTTTTGACAGACTTGCATCTTATCCAATAAGTGCGGACTCATAAATAACTCCACGGGAGTGAGCACAATGTTGTCCATATTGCATACATAAACTAGAACTGTCTAGCAAGGGATAAAGTCACCCTTTTAGTATGTTGTCATCAATTTCATGAGGCATCTAGGAATACCACTTGTTTGGAGGTGCTACCTTCTGGGAGGATTGGGGGACCCTTTAAATCCGGTACCCCATTCCCCCCAGACAAGTGGTATCCCTAGGTGCCTCATCAAATTGCAGATAACATACTTAAAGGGCAACTTGATCCCCTGCACCCTGCTCGATCGGCACCTCTTTTAAGAATCGGTGGACCAGGGCTCAATTCCTAGAGCTCGGCTAGGCCAGCGTTTTAACTCATCTCCTTGACAAAATATGCATTTTCATGTACAATGTAGATTATTTAAAGTATTGTAGATAGCTTAAAATGGATTTAATGGTTACTTGCTATTATTTCAAACATAAATATATATTTGAAAATATGTTTATGTTTAAAATAATAGAAATCATCATTAAATACCTTTAGTCTATAAATATATATACAAGGCTTTAACCAATATGCATCGTACATGACTATGCATTTAATTTAAACACTGACCCCTAAACTGTCATGACCTAAAATTAACTGTAGAAGCTATGGCCCTACACATAAATATTCAATATTTAAAATGATGCATTGATATGTAGAATGCATAATGTTTAAATATTTGCATATAAATTAAAAACATAATTTATTTAAGAACTTACCTGATAAATTCATTTCTTTCATATTGGCAAGAGTCCATGAGCTAGTGACATATGGGATATACAATCCTACCAGGAGGGGCAAAGTTTCCCAAACCTCAAAATGCCTATAAATACACCCCTCACCACACCCACAATTCAGTTTAACGAATAGCCAAGCAGTGGGGTGATAAAGAAAGGAGTAGAAAGCATCAACAAAGGAAAATTGGAAATAATTGTGCTTTATACAAAAAATCATAACCACCATAAAAAGGGTGGGCGTCATGGACTCTTGACAATATGAAAGAAATGAATTTATCAGGTAAGTTCTTACATAAATTATGTTTTCTTTCATGTAATTGGCAAGAGTCCATGAGCTAGTGACATATGGGATATCAATACCCAAGATGTGGATCTTCCACTCAAGAGTCACTAGAGAGAGAGGGAATAAAAATAAAAACAGCCATATTCCACTGAAAAAATTAATCCACAACCCAAAAAAATAAGTTTATTTTCATTTTTGAAAGAAAAAAACTTAAATCAAAAAGCAGAAGAATCAAACTGAAACAGCTGCCTGAAGAACTTTTCTACCAAAAACTGCTTCTGAAGAAGCAAATACATCAAAACGGTAGAATTTAGTAAATGTGTGCAAAGAGGACCAAGTTGCCGCTTTGCAAATCTGATCAACTGAAGCTTCATTCTTAAAAGCCCACGAAGTGAAGACCGATCTAGTAGAATGAGCTGTAATTCTCTGAGGCAGGGCCTGAACCGACTCCAAATAAGCTTGATGAATCAAAAGTTTCAACCAAGAAGCCAAGGAAATAGCAGAAGCCTTCTGACCTTTCCTAGGACCAGAAAATAAAACAAATAGACTGGAAGTCTTCCTGAAATCTTTAGTAGCTTCAACATAATATTTCAAAGCTCTTACCACATCCAAAGAATGTAAGGATCTTTCCAAAGAATTCTTAGGATTAGGACATAAGGAAGGGACAACCATTTCTCTACTAATGTTGTTAGAATTCACAACCTTAGGTAAAAATTGAAAAGAAGTCTGCAAAACTGCCTTATCCTGATGAAAAATCAGAAAAGGAGGCTCACAAGACAGAGCAGATAGCTCAGAAACACTTCTAGCAGAAGAGATAGCCAAAAGGAACAACACTTTCAAAGAAAGTAGTTTAATGTCCAAAGAATGCATAGGCTCAAATGGAGGAGCCTGTAAAGCCTTCAGAACCAAATTAAGACTCCAAAGAGGATAAATTGATTTAATGACAGGCTTAATACGAACGAAAGCCTGTACAAAACAGTGAATATCAGGAAGTATAGCAATCTTTCTGTGAAATAAAACAGAAAGAGCGGAGATTTGACGTTTCAAGGAACTTGCAGACAAACCCTTATCCAAACCATCCTGAAGGAACTGTAAAATTCTAGGAATTCTAAAAGAATGCCAGGAAAATTTATGAGAAGAACACCATGAAATGTAAGTCTTCCAAACTCTATAATAAATCTCTCTAGAGACAGATTTACGAGCTTGTAACATAGTATTAATCACTGAGTCAGAGAAACCTCTATGACTTAGAACTAAGCGTTCAATTTCCATACCTTCAAATTTAATGATTTGAGATCCTGATTGAAAAACGGACCTTGAGATAGTAGGTCCGGCCATAACGGAAGTGGCCAAGGCGGGCAACTGGACATCCGAACCAGATCCGCATACCAAAACCTGTGTGGCCATGCTGGAGCCACCAGCAACACAAAAGACTGTTCCATGATGATTTTGGAGATCACTCTTGGAAGAAGGACTAGAGGCGGGAAGATATAAGCAGGATGATAACACCAAGGAAGTGTCAGTGCATCCACTGCTTCCGCCTGAACATCCCTGGACCTGGACAGGTATCTGGGAAGTTTCTTGTTTAGATGAGAGGCCATGAGATCTATCTCTGGAAGACCCCACATCTGAACAATCTGAGAAAACACATCTGGATGGAGAGACCACTCCCCTGGATGTAAAGTCTGGCGACTGAGATAATCCGCCTCCCAATTGTCTACACCTGGGATATGCACCACAGAGATTAGACAGGAGCTAGATTCCGCCAAAGCAAGTATCCGAGATACTTCTTTCATAGCTTGGGGACTGTGAGTCCCACCCTGATGATTGACATAAGCCACAGTTGTGATATTGTCTGTCTGAAAACAAATGAACGGTTCTCTCTTTAGCAGAGGCCAAAACTGAAGAGCCCTGAGAATTGCACGGAGTTCTAAAATATTTATTGGTAATCTCGCCTCTTGAGATTTCCAAACCCCTTGTGCTGTCAGAGATCCCCAAACAGCTCCCCAACCTGAAAGACTCGCATCTGTTGAGATCACAGTCCAGGTTGGCCGAACAAAGGAAGGCCCTTGAACCAAACGATGGTGATCTATCCATTGCTGTTTCAGCAGATAACTGCTTGAAAGGGTCGTCATAGAGCTGACCCACTGCTTTAAAAAATTGATCCAAAGAATTAAGGATAGGATCATTTGTCTCGAAAAAAAAGATTTGCCCATATGCGTGGTTCTCCACGTAAATAGGATATAGTAGTGAGAACTTTTAGATGTTCATTACAATAAGTTTTAGGTTTAAGTTGAAAATAAAGATAGCATGAGTTCTTAAATTCTCTGAACTCAGCTCTATGGCCAATAAATGGCTGTGGTGGGTTGGCTTGGGGTTCAATTGTGAACTAATACCTTACTTTAAAGCATCTATCTTGTCATTGATGTACTGATTAAGTGTAGTGTTTTCTATTTGTAGAGCAGTTAACCCCTTTGCTAGGTTATCTACTGTTTGGGTTAGGGCCTCAACATGTGAGATTAGAGCTGCTGGGTCCATCTTTTTGGGCTTGGTTATTACTGTCAGGCTCAGTTGAGAATTTTGTTAGAAATTCTTGTCTGTAGGAAAAAAGAAGTATAATAAGGACCTCAACTGCAGATTTTGAGTGTTGATAGATGAATCTAAGATACTGAAGTAGGTTTAGTGGGCTCAAGTAAACAAACAGTATCAACAGATTCAAATTGCTATTTATATAAGGGTCAGTTGAACCATTGCTGGGACCTGTAAGCAGTTGGCTCTACCCAGAATAGTAAACCTGTTCCTATTCAGCAAATGCGGATCATATCTATGTATAGTAACCACAATTGTCAGTCAATTTGGCAAACAACTTTGTTCAAACATCCTAAATAGCTAAGCTGCCAAGTTTGTTGTTATGAGTTTTGAGTATGTTATTATATCAACAGGCACTAATAGGATATTACCAGGTCAGACAGACTGTGGAAGAGGAGCGGTAACAATTATCTAACAGGCAGCTGCAGTGATTAGTGTCTGATCAGTAAGTACTTACAATCGTGAGTTACGGTCAAAATGTTGTAACTGTGAGAGCCGAAATCCCTGCTTCACTAAGTCCGGAGTTGTAGATGTGTAGAGAGGATACAACTGGCAGGTTTCATTTGAAAGCTTGGTGCGGTGTTTGCACAGCATGTCCGTTGGCGGGTGATGTCACCGCAACTGGGTTGCGCTCATCAGAGATGCTGTACACTTGCGTCATGCTTCACAAGAACTGATCTCAGTTTGAAACAAAATAACCAAGCAATGTAACGAAGGACTTGTGTGACTTTTATGTGAGTTTCCAATGGGAAGAGTCCGTATAGATGGTGCAGAGTTAGAGCACAAAGGATAGCGTGGAGAATTAGGAGTTGGAAGCAAGCATGACACCCTTACTGTGTGAAAAAGGGAATTCCAAAGGGTCAATTTATGCGCTTGAGGCGTAATTGTAATAGTGATGAAAGATATCTGGCTCAGGCCAATAACCTAATAGAAAGACTAATTGACAGGGGATATAAGAAGAAGGACTTAGAAAAAACTATGGCAGAAGTCAATGCCATGGATAGAAAGATTCTTTTGCAGGACAGATATAAAAAAGGAAAAACTATGGGAGAGGTGGACAGGCTGACCTTTTCAACTAAATATAGTAGGCAATATACGGATGTTTGTAAAATTGTTCAAAGGTTCAGTCCATTGCTGAAAAATTATCCCAAACTAAAGGCTAGTGTAGATAAAGGGATCAGATGTGTATCTAGAAGATCAGAAACATTAGAGAATAGTTTGAAGAGGAATTGTTCAACCAAACAGATGGGAGCTAATAAAATGTGGTTGAATAAAAAGAATGGGAATTATAGATGTGGTGGTAAACCATGTAAATCATGTGGTTACATCAAGAGGAGTGATACATTTTCCTCTACAGTTACTAGGAGTGAATACAAGGTGAACCACCAGATAAATTGTAATTCTAGATATGTGGTGTATCTTATTACGTGTAAACTATGTTTTAGCCAATACACAGGTAGAACAACACGCATGCTCAAAGATAGGGTCAGAGAACATCTCTTATCCCTTGAAAGTGACATACCAAGAACACCAGTATCTAAACATTTTGCTCTGCATAGAAAAAGTGACAAGTTTGATAAACAGAAACTAGACTATATTAATACACTATTTTTCTTTCAGGGTATTGACTATATACCAAAATGAAACATAGGTGGTGATAGAGTGCAAGAACTTAATAGAAGTGAGATATATTGGATATACAAGTTGAAGACAGGGAGCCCATATGGTATAAATGAGAATTCAGATGTTAAGCTATATATAGGAAACTAATAGGGTGCTATTTAATATAGTAGGATCTGTCCTAATTTAAATAAGGAGTGGCTTATTGGTGAAAAAGCTATATATACATATGCAATGAAGATCGATACAAATAAGATTGATCCAAATGTATTGAAAAATTTAGCTTTTCATCTTTTCATATTGGAGCTATGTTTAACAATGTGTAAAGAAATTATTTTTGAAAGCATAGTTAAGATCCTCTTTTTCAAGTTAACCCCAATACTGAACCTATCTTAAATAATAATATTGATCTAACTGTCAAAAAACTGCCTATAATGTATCCTAAGTTTGTGATTTTACTATATAAGATATTTAAAAGAATGAAGGTTGACAGAACTAGATAATGCTCTGAAAGTGTAAAGATAAAATGGAAATTAATAATATTATTGTAGTTAATGAATTTCCACCAATGCACATAATCTGTAATTCTGTATTTGTTATTTTAATTCTAAATTGTCTATTTTTACTCCTTTAAATGAAGGGCTTTATAAATTATACTTTACCTTTAAATTGTATGTGAGCGGTGAGCCCAATAAAAGGGAGTAACGTAACAGCTGATAATATCCCTGACGAAGTGACGTTTAGCAGCAGGAAACGCGTTGGATGTAGCTGAGGTGTGTGGAGTGGTGTTACCTGTAGATGTGTTGTTGTTGTTTGAATAAATACCCTGCAACGATTTAATAGCTCTGTCTTCAGACTGCTTATATTTTTCATTTGTTGGAGTGTATTATTATAACTGTGTTGGTTATGCAAAATTGAGAAATGGGTAATAAAGGGATTATCTACCTTTTTAAACAACAAAAATTCTGGTGTTTACTGTCCCTTTAATAGATATGTGATTTTTTTTTTGCATGGTGCCATTTATATTTTTTTAACATTCTTGCTATATTAATGCTGAATGGTAAATTAAAATTTACTTCAGTAGTAAGATCTGTATTATGCACTGGAAACTATTTTGATGGGCACATAATAAAGTAAATTCATTATTACATTTCATGTACTTTGCCTAAATTATATAGGATATTTGATGTACAATAAAATATGTTTAACTGGTTTGTATAATTTATTCTATGTTATTATTTTTGTATCTCTTGTTAATAAAAATAATTAAAAAAAACAAAAAAATAAAATAAAATGTAATTTATGTTGATTGTTGTATTTATTATTTGTAATTAAAAAAAGTATAATTAACATAGTTCTACATAACTGCATGCCTGTAATGTAAAAATATAATTTAATGCTTCTGACTACTATAACATAAATATATATTAACATATCTATCTATGTTATCACTAATAAACACAATAAGCTAACATAAATACATTTTAATGTATATATGCATTATTTAAGGCATTATGCAATATACAGGTACATGCATAACAGTTTAATTATTGAATTGCAATGCATGGCTTGACTACCTTATATCTAGGTTTGAAATAAAATACATGGTCATGTATAATGCATATTAGTATTGGATATAAAAATTAAAATTAGTTATTCTTGCTTAATGCATTTATTATTTTATATATAAATATTTATTTTAAAATAGATATTTATGTTATAAAAGACAGCATTATAATTATAGTATTACTTAACTGCATGCCTGTTATGTAATAATACAATTATAACTAAATTTTAAAATACATATTTATGATTAAAATAAAAAACACAACAAGAAAAAATTGTGAACTGCTGGTGCAATACCGCCCCCTGCAGATTCGTGGCTAATCGTCCGCTAGCAGGGGGTGTCAATCAACCCGATCATATTGGATCGGGTTGATTTCCGGCGATCTCTGTCTTTAGACCGCTGCTTCATAACTTGTGTTTCTAGTGAGCCCGAAGGCTCGCCAGAAACATGGGGCATCAAGCTCCATACGGAGCTTGATAAAAAGGCTCCTTAGTGAGTTAGTGAGAGAGAGAGTTAGTGAGAGAGAGAGTTAGTGAGACAGAGAGTTAGTGAGACAGAGAGTTAGTGAGACAGAGAGTTAGTCTAAAGACCACTGCTCCATAAACTGTCCTCCTGCTCTGAGGCGGCGGCCAGAGATCGCCGGAAATCAACCCGATCCAATACGATCAGGTTGATTGAAACCCCCTGCTAGTGCAGGGGGTGGTATTGCACCAGGGGGCAGTATTGCACCTTCATAACTTGTGTTTCTGGTGAGCTTTTCTGGGAAGCTCCCACCCTACCTGAGCAGAATGCTCTCCCCGGCTGTTCCCACCTCCCATAACCTCCAATCCAGTACTGGCACATTATTTAGTTTGCCACAATACAAAAAGAAAGCAGCTTGATCCTCCTTTTCCTACAGAGCACCACAATTATGGAAAGACCTCCCGCACACTTTCAAAACTTCCCTAAGCCTAAAATCTTTTAAGAGATCCCTCTCTACATATCTCCAAACAGAATGCCCCTGTCATGGTTGATTAAATATTTCCTACCTGTTCTATGTTAAATTTTGCATATATTATGAATTAATATTGTTTCTGTATTTTATTGTACCCTATTGTAACAATGCAAAGTTTTGTGGACCCAGGACATACTTAAAAACGAGAGAAATCTCAATGTATCCTTCCTTGTAAAATATTTTATAAAAAAATAAATATAAATAAATAATTACTATTCAAAATATATACACGGTAGATACTACCTTTCACATTAACTATTAAGAATAGAATGGTATCTGATATTACTTTTTCAGAGTATGCTTTATGAATCTATCTTTTACATTAGGATTAAATGTATGTCATCACAATATTAATAGACACATTCATAATTGAACTGTTTATGTTAGAGGACTATTAATGTTTGTCTGATTGAAATGGACAGTCTACACATAAATCATGTTAAAATCCCTTGACAGATCATACATCATGCTGGAATTGTTCCTTCATATGCCTTAATATTGATACTTAGCACCTATACACACTGTATATAATATATTAAAACAGTTAATTCATGTACATTTAAAGGGACAGTCAAGGCCCAAAAAAACTTTTATTTTTCAAATAGGGCATGTAATTTTAAACAACTTTCCAATTTACTTTTATCAACAATTTTGCTTTGTTCTCTTGGTATTCTAGTTGAGAGCAAACCTAGAAAGGCTCATATGATAATTTCTAAGCCCTTGAAGGCCGCCTCTAATCACATGCTTTTGTATTTGCTTTTCACAGCAGGGGAGAGTAGTTCAGGTAAACCATATAGATAGCATTGTGATCACGCCCGTGAGTTGTGGCAGACACTGCACTAATTGGCTAAACTGCAAGTCAATAGATAATAACTAAAAGTCATGTGATTAGGGGCGGTCAGAAGATGCTTAGATACAAGATAGTCACAGCAGTAAAAAGTGTATTAATATAACAGTGTTGGTTATGCAAAACTGGGGAATGGGTAATAAAGGGATTATCTATCTTTTTAAACAACAAAAATTCTGGTGTTAACTGTCCCTTTAACTATAGTATTTGTGGAATTTCAACATGATTTTGTTCTATGTATACTTAGAAATGGCTGATAAACTCAGAACAATGATGACATAACAAGATCGTCTGCATCTAGGCACTCAGATGATTAGCAATGACTTATGAAGGAACAATTCCAGCAGAAGCGGGACAGAATACTTATAAAAAGCACTCTGCACTTGTGTGTATGGGCTTAGTACGTATAGGGTTTAAAATACATCAACTCTATTAGTTTTATTTAAAAAGGGTAACACATAATAAAAACACATGCAGCAAGTTCAGTGGCGTTTCAGACTATTATATTCAGATATGACGGGTAATTACAGATAATTGTCCTGGATTAATATTCCTGGTCCATGGACAATGACCCAAACATATGGGGGGCTGGAAGTGACTAGAATCCAAAATGAAAAGGATGTGTTCAGGTATGCTCTAGGTGATCACCCACAAAGGATAAAGGCCAAATATAAAAATAGCTGGCCTAACCAAACACTACTCACACTGGTGTGGTGTAGCCTGTAGCTAAAGTATCCCACACTGTCACTTCCAGCCCCCCATATGTTTGGGCCATTGTCCATTGATTATCTGTAATTACCGTCATATCTGAATATAATAGTCTGAAACACCACTGAACTTGCTGCTTGTGTTTTTATTATGTGTTACCTTTTTTAAATAAAACTAATAAAGTTGATGTATTTTAAACCCTATACTTACTAAGCCCATACACACAGGGCAGAGTGCTTGTCATAAGTATCCTGTCCAGCTTTTTTGCTGGAATTGTTCCTTCATATGCCTTAATATTGATACTTAGCACCTATACACACTGTATATAATATATTAAAAAGTTAATTCATGTACATTTTACTATAGTGTATCCTCACACCAATAACAGTGGTGCCATTGTTTTCTTTAAAACTGATTAGCAATGACTGTCTGTACAATTATAAGATGATTACTGTGTGATTGGATATAATATGCATGTGATATCATGATGTCATTCATGACAATTTATACATAAATAAGCAAATATATTCTTAATTTCTATGGTCATGCTGCATGATATAGAAAGGGGGGGCAGTAGTGTATTGGAAACTTAATGGGATAATATTTTTGAACAGGACCAAGCTGTAGACTTTCTTTGGATTCCAAAATATGATTTTGAACAAATACACGTTATATACTGTACATCTTGTTAGATATATTTGACTTACCATCAAACTCCAAAGGAACATCATTCTCCCCCATCACACATATAACATCCAGATCTGTAAAACATAATATGTTGTGTACACGTTAAAATAAAATCTTAAAACATTTGTTATTGGTGCTCAAGGAAACACATCAATGTTGCATTAAAGTAATGCATTTCATAATTTATATGGCGCATGCAATTGATATCAAATATATATTTCTCGATGATTAAGATTTAAATGTAATTGTATGAATTTTGTATATCATGAAAAAAAGCATTGTACATGGAAAATGTAATGCTTATTATGCGTGTATTGCTTGATGATTGTTGTTGTCTACATTTATGTAAAATATCACCATGTGCTATCCATGTTCTGAAGCACAAATGTGTGAATTAAGAAGCTTTGAGATTTTAATATTAAACTAATCCAAAAATATTTCCACAAACAATAGCATAATAGCTTGTTCTATGGCTAGTTACCACCCAAGAAGCAGCCTCTTTTTGCTCAATGTGTGCCTTTCACAGAGAAGAACTTTCCTGTAGCATATCAGTCTGATCCTGACTTAACAGTGCAGTTCAGCGCCGAAATACCAGGCAATCCCTCTCTGAACAAGAGAAATGGCAAAACCCCAGACGTACCTTTCGGCCTAGTGTTATTTCCTTTCCTCAGACACCCCTGCCCTCATTCTTGGCGACTTCAACATCCCCCTTAACAATCCCACTGCCCCATCTGCTAAACAACTTCTGCAACTCACTTCCTCTTTCGGTCTGTCACAATGGACTGATTCTCCCACTCACAAAGACGGTCACTCCCTTGACATGATCTTTAGCTATCGATGCACTCTCTCAAACTTCTCAAACTCCCCTTTTCCTCTTTCTGACCACCATCTCCTTACCTGCAACATATCATCCCTTCCTACAACTCTCCCACCTTCTACTCCTCACACCAAACTTCACAGAAGCATTAGGTCTTTATATCAGCAACAACTTGCTAATTCCCTTCAACCGCTCCTCTCATCCTTCTCCTCCTTTTCCTGCCCTGAACAATCTATCCGCCACTATAATTCCACCCTTATATCCGTCCTTGACAATCTCGCCCCTCTTACCACTGCTAGGAAATCATACACTCATCCCCAGCCCTGGCATACTCCTCTGACACGGTACCTACGCAGATGTTCCCGTACTGCTGAACGGCATTGGAGAAAATCACGGAGTTCAGCTGATTTTCTTCATTACAAATTCATCTTGAACTCCTACTACTCTGCCCTTAATCTCCACAAGCAACACTACTTCTCTACTCTTATCTCTAATCTTTCTTCAAACCCAAAACGTCTGTTCTCCACTTTCAATACTCTCCTCCGCCCTCCTCCACTTCCTCATACAACTTCTCTGTCAGCTCAAGACTTTGCCAGTCACTTCATTAACAAAATTGATTCCATCAGACATGAAATCAGTTCTCAACACAATTCCATTCTCTCCCCCCCTCAAATACTCTCACTCAACCACAACCCTCATAACCTGAAACTTAGTTCATTCTCCCCTGTTACTGAGGACGAAGTTTCAGCACTTATACTGCGCTCTCACCTCACTACCTGTCCCCTTGACCCTATCCCCTCACAGCTGCTCCCCTCTCTCTCTGCTACCCTTACCCCTATACTAACACACATTTTCAACCTCTCCCTCAGCACTGGTACATTTCCCTCATCAATGAAACATGCACTGGTCACACCTATCCTCAAAAAACCTTCCCTTGATCCTACCTCCCCATCCAACTACCGCCCAATTTCTCTCCTCCCTCTTGCTTCAAAGCTTCTCGAAAAACTAGTATATGCACGCCTATCCCATTTCCTTACGTTAAACTCCCTTCTTGACCCGCTGCAATCTGGATTTCGTCCCTATCACTCCACAGAGACAGCTATTGTTAAGGTCACCAACGACCTACTTACAGCTAAATCAAAAGGCCACTTCTCTCTGCTTATCCTACTTGATCTGTCCGCAGCCTTTGACACTGTCGACCACCCTCTTTTGCTCCAAACCCTCCAATCCTTCGGCATCTGTGACACAGCCCTTTCGTGGCTCTCTTCCTACCTGTCAAACCGTACCTTCAGTGTAGCCTTCTCTGGGGCCTCCTCTGCCCCGTCACCACTTTCTGTCGGAGTACCGCAAGGCTCTGTCCTCGGTCCCCTTCTCTTCTCAATCTATACGTCATCACTAGGTTCCCTAATTAAGTCCCACGGTTTCCAATATCATTTGTATGCCGATGACACCCAAATCTACTTCTCTGCACCAGAACTATCTCCTTCCTTGCTAACCCGTGTCACTAACTGTCTTTCTCACATCTCTTCCTGGATGTCCTCTCACTACCTCAAGCTAAATCTCTCCAAAACTGAGCTCCTCATTTTCCCCCCTTCTTCCAAAATCTCCACCCCTAATATCTCTATAACTGTCAACAACTCCATCATTACCCCTACCTCGCATGCCCAATGTCTCGGGTTCAAATTTGACTCAGATCTTTCCTTCACTCCTCACATTCAGTCCTTGGCTACAGCCTGCCGCTTCCACCTTAAAAACATCTCTAAAATTAGACACTTCCTTACGCAAGACACAACTAAGATTTTAATCCACTCTCTCATTCTTTCCTGCCTTGATTACTGCAACTCTGTCCTCTCTGGTCTCCCCACCTGCCGCCTAGCTCCTTTACAATCCATAATGAATGCCTCTGCCAGACTCATCTTCCTTACACGTCGCTCTTCATCTGCTGCGCCTCTCTGCCAATCCCTTCACTGGCTTCTTCTTGCCTCTTGGATCAAACACAAAACTCTCACTCTTACATACAAAGCCCTCAACTGCACTGCTCCCCCCTACATCTCAGACCTTGTCTCCAGATACTCTCCCTCCCGTCCCCTTCGCTCTGCTCATGACCTCCTACTCTCCTCCTCTCTTGTCACCTCATCACACTCCCGTTTACAGGACTTCTCCAGACTGGCTCCCATCTTGTGGAACTCTCTGCCTTGCTCCACAAGACTCTCTTCTAGTTTTAAAAGCTTCAAGTGCTCCCTAAAGACTCTACTGTTCAGGGACGCATACAACCTACGCTAACCCTTCCTAATACTAGTTCCTCTCCTACACTGCAATCCCCTGAACCCTCTTAGCATGTAAGCCTAAAAGTCCAGCTGTTTGTAGATCACCTTCTTAAGAGCTGACTACAACAGTGCAACTTTTGGCAGGACCCTCTACCCTATAATTGTTTTGTTGTACTCCCCCTTTTGTTTATAGCGCTGCGGAATCTGTTGGCGCTCTACAAATAACCGATAATAATAATAATAGTGTGGGCCTCGTCAGTGAGGTGCAGCCATATCCCTCTAGGCACACTGAGCAATGGGTCCACCTCTTGATTCCTGCATCACACTTAGGTAGACTACCCTAAGAGTCATAATTTGCATAAATAAAAAGAGAGAAGCGCTCAACCTGGGAACAAACAATAGCATAATAGCTTGTTCTATGGCTAGTTACCACCCAAGAAGCAGCCTCTTTTTGCTCAACGTGTGCCTTTCACAGAGAACTTTCCTGTAGCATATCAGTCCGATCCTGAATTAACAGTGCAGTCCAGCCCCGAAATACCAGGCAATCCCTCTCTGAACAAGAGAAACGGCAAAACCCCAGACGTATGTTTCGGCCTAGTGTGGGCCTTGTCAGTGAGGTGCAGCCATATCCCTCTAGGTCCACGTCTGGAATGGATATTTTAGAAATCTTTCACATATATTTATAATTTTGTGTATTACGAGATTCAAATATGATCATTGTAAATATTTAATGATAAAATCAATATTTCACCTGGGAGTAGACATCCTGTAACATAGAAACATAGAGAACTGACAAAAATGGCTCAGTGTAATTGACTTTTATATAGGGAAGTAAACATGACATACACCATGGGACATGGTATCTGTACATTCGATTTGATAAAATACTGTAATTTTGTTATCATGTCTGTGAGGCCATACTGACTTAAGTCATGTTTGTGTGATTAACTCTGATTAGCCGTTACTTAATGGTTCATGGATTCATATCTTTGTAACTTCCATACACATACCTCCTAGGGGTGCTGTTACTACATTTGGCATGTAGACTTTTATTTGGAATTGCTGGAAATGTAATGCGTATGTGACGCATATATAAAATACGTAATCCGTTAAATATTAATTTATTTTGTTGACATTTGAACTATATTTTATTTTTTATCAGCCAGACACATTATAAGCCAGACACATTATAAGCCAGACACATTATTAAATGTTTATGAAACATTTCAAAGTTTA
Organism: Bombina bombina; assembly: GCF_027579735.1. Classification (NCBI taxonomy): domain Eukaryota; kingdom Metazoa; phylum Chordata; class Amphibia; order Anura; family Bombinatoridae; genus Bombina; species Bombina bombina. Next base: position 232,095,485 of record NC_069499.1, read on the forward strand.
ATATTGATCAATAAATGTGTAACAATGTTTAAGTTTTTACAAAATATGTTTATAATATTTTCAAATCCATAATGTTAATATTGTATGTATTGCTTGGTTCTTAAATGAATATTGTGACTCATTGTGAAGTATTGACAGTGCTTCTTTTTTAAATGTATTTACAATCCAAACAATGCACATAGATTGTGTGCTAAATGACAATGTGAAATTATTTGACTTTTCATAAATGCGAATCTCGTGTTGAAAGATACGTTTACCACGCTATATTTCAATAATGGTGAAATGCGTTCTTTGTATTTATAATGGACGTTACTTTGAGAAAATAAAGGAACATTTTTTTTATATAAAATAAACTTTTGTTCCTTATTTTCAAAGGATAACATAGAGCATGTATTTGGCCAAACATTGCAACTATGCATTGTTGCCCACCTACAAATAAACAGATATCTCCCAGTAATGCTTTGCTGCTCATAAGCCTATGTATATCTTTTTTTAAAACATAGGATAACAAGAGAATTAACCATATGTGATTATCAAAGTAAAATGTTATTTTCAAATAAAATATGCTCTGTCAAAATCATGGAAGATTAACTTTAGGTTGCATTTCCCTTTCACTACAAGCTAAATATCCATCACAAGCGATTAACAACAACTAGATAGTTGACATATTTACTTTACAATATTGCTCTTATAATTGATGAATCAATGCATGTAATACACACTATTCTAATAGTAAATATGCAATGCTAATGTTTAAAAAAAAAAAAAAAAAAAAACCATTTAGATGCGGTCATGTCTAAATATAATAATACATTTAAATAGATGAGTGTATACCCATGAAAAGTTATATACATGTAAAAGGGACAGTCAACAAAAAATAGATATTTACTTTAAAGGGGCAGTCAACACCAGAATTTTTTTTGTTTAAAAAGATAGATATTCTCTTTATTGCTCATTCCCCAGTTTTGCATAACCAGGTATAGGCAAGGTGTCCGTACACGGACACTGGTGTCCGTGACTGGCCCTTGCAGTGTCCGCCGCCAATTTTTCTGTGGGGAGGGAGGAGTAAGACAGATAAATACTGGTCCTGACTCCTCCTTAACACACGCAGCGCCATGTTTTGAAGGGTTGTGGGCACTCCCACATGATGCCGCTTAGTACCAGCAAATGACTCTGAGTGAGACAGAGAGAGAGGGAAGATTCAAGAAGCAAGCTGCCACTGTGTCCCTGGAGCTTTATATACAAAGGTAAAGCACTTTAACCAGCACCTGAGGTTTATTATAAGTAGTATTTAAATAGAAAGAAAATATATAGTAAGGTTGTGAATCATAACCTTAGTATATATTTTCTTTCTGATTAAATAATAGGAAAGGGAAAATATTTAGTGAGAATAAAATTAGTGGCTTGTCAAGAGACTGCTAGCAATATTGGGTGATAAGTTATGGAATAAATAAAGTGTGAAATACTGGATGTGTATCTTCTGCATCTATATAATAACACCCAGCTCTATACAAAGACACAGAAGTGACACTGGCACATGTGTATAGCCAGACAAGGGCTGGTTATAGAATCAGTGGTATCTGCATCAGTATAATAAAATTCAGCACTATAAAATATTAGTTTTAATTGTAAATGTACCTTGGTGTCCTTCACTAAAGGTCTTTACTTTAGAAAATGTCCGCCACAGCCTTGGCTCGTGCCTATCTCTGTGCATAACCAACAGAGTTATATTAATATACTTTTTACCTCTGTGATTAACTTGTATCTAAGCATCTTCTGACAGCCCCCTGATCACATGACATTTTTTTTATTATCTATTGACTTTCATTTTATCCAATTAGAGCAGTGTCTGCCTCAAGCCACAGGCGTGATCACAATGTTATCTATATGGCTTACATGAACTAGCTCATGTCTAAGAACCAATTGCTGGTTTGAAATGTTGTTGTTGCTACATTATGGACCCTGTATAAGTTAATAAAGGTCTTTTAACTACTATATTGGAGGCTGGAAATCCTTTTAAATTTTGGAATATGAACTACCTCTCCCCTGTTGTGAAAAGCAAATAAAAAAGCATGTGACAAGAGGCGGCCTTCAAGGGCTTAGAAAATATCATATGAGCCTTCCTAGGTTTAGATTTCAGCTAAGAATACCAAGAGAACAAAGCAAAATTGGTGATAAAGTAAATTGGAAAGTTGTTTAAAATTAAATGCCCTATCTGAATCATGAAAGTTTTTTTTGGACTTGACTGTCCCTTTAATAACCCATTCCACATTTTGGCATACTGACCCTGTTATATGAATATACATTTGACCTGCGTGAGGACCTTGTATGTAAGCCGATGTAAACTAGCAACTTCTGTCCTTTGATGGAGCTTTTTAATGAATCAGTGCAGACTCTTAAAGGGACAGTATACTATTATATTTGGTTCACTTAATATGTTTACTATTCTTTATTATTTAATTAGCAGCAGAGTATATAATGTATGAAATTCTATTTTGACGGTTTGTATATGAATACTTATTTAGTGTTTTGAAGCCACAGCCAAATAAAATGTTTGTAGCTTGTCAATATAATCCGATCTAACTTTTTTTACATTGTGTACATATACATGCTTCTTTAACTTAAATTAACAAACTATTAAATTAAACATTGCATTACCTTATCTCTTGTATGCCCCACTGGGAGTGTAATTTGTTATGATAGCTGTGTTTACACAGCTTGACCTTAAAGGGACAGTCAAGTCCAAAAAAAAACTTTCATTTTTCAAATAGGGCATGTAATTTTAAACAACTTTCCAATTTACTTTTATCAACAATTTTGCTTTGTTCTCTTGGTATTCTAGTTGAAAGCAAACCTAGGGAGGCACATATGATAATTTCTAAGCTCTTGAAGGCCGCCTCTATTTTATTTACTTTTCACAGCAGGGGAGTGCAAGCTCATGTAGGCCATATAGATAGCATTGTGATCATGCCCGTGGCTAGTGGCAGACACTGCACTAATTGGCTAAAATGCAACTATATGCAAAAAATCTAAAAGTCATGTGATTAGGGGCAGTCAGAAGATGCTTAGATACAAGATAGTCACAGCAGTGAAAAGTGTATTAATAATATAATATAGTGTTGGTTTTGCAAAAAACTGGGGAATGGGTAATAAAGGGATTATCTATCTTTTTAAACAACAAAAATTCTGGTGTTGACTGTCCCTTTAAGGCCAAAAACCTTCAGAATAGTTTGAGATACCACAAGAGAAATAAACTATTTTAAATAAATAAATAAGGGTAACGGTTATACTTGTAAACTATTTTTAACACTCCAGCAGGTAAAGTGTATAATTGTGAACAAATTGAATTTGAAACAAATATGAGTTAACTGTCCCTTAAAATGACTCCACTAGAGTGGAAACTCATCAATATGGCATACAATAACTAGCTCTGTCTAAAAGTGACAATATACTTAGCTATCATGTTTTATTTTAAAATCATTTAATCTACCTATGTGGGGCGCGATCCGATATACGGCGCAGGTTTCGGCGCAAGCGTGGAAACCTGCGCCACCCATAGTTTGACCTTGCACATCGGGCTATCACATATACGGCGCCGGCAGTTGCTAAAGTGCCGTAAGTCAGACAAACTAGCGATGTCCAGAAATAAGCGTAAGTACAAATTTCTGGAGTCGCCAGTGACTTACGGCACTTTAGAAACTGCCTGCGCCTACAAAAACTTACTAAATATGAAATCTCCCGTAACTGTCTAACACGCCTCCCAAACATCATCCTGACACGTATACCCCTATATCCGCAATCCCCCTCTCTCCTAATAATAAATATATTAACCCCTAAACCGCCGCTCCCGGACCCCGCCGGCAGCTACATTAAATGTATTACCCCCTAATCTGACCCCCCTACACCGCCGCCAGCTACATTAAATGTATTACCCCCTAATCTGACCCCCCTACACCGCCGCCACCTATATTAAATTTATTAACCCCTAATATGATCCCCCTACACCGCCGCTACCTATATTAAATTTATTAACCCCTAATATGATCCCCCTACACCACCACCACCTATATTAAATTTATTAACCCCTAATATGATCCCCCTACACCACCGCCACCTACATTAAATTTATTAACCCCTAATATGATCCCCCTACACCGCCACCACCTATATTAAATTTATTAACCCCTAATATGATCCCCCTACACCACCGCCACCTACATTAAATTTATTAACCCCTAATATGATCCCCCTACACCGCCGCCACCTATATTAAATTTATTAACCCCTAATCTAATCCCCCTACACCGCCGCCACCAATATTAAATGCATTAAACCATAAAGTCTAACCATCTAAATTAATTATTATTGAAATAAATCTAAATAATATTAATATTATTAACTGAATTATTCCTATTTAAAACTAAATACTTACCTATAAAATAAACCCTAAGATAGCTACAATATAATTAATAATTACATTGTAGCTATTTTTGGGTTTATATTTATTTTACAGGTAACTTTGTATTTATTTTAACTAGGTACAATAGCTATTAAATAGTTAATAACTATTTAATAGCTACCTAGTTAAAATAATTACAAAATTACCTGTAAAATAAATCCTAACCTAAGTTACCATTACACCTAACACTACACTATCAATAAATTAATTAAATAAACTACAATTATCTCAACTAAAATACACTGAACTATATTACAAAAAATAAAAAAAGATTACAAGAATTTTAAGCTAATTACACCTAATCTAAGCCCCCTAATAAAATAAAAAAGCACCCCAAAATAATAAAATTTCCCTACCCTAAACTAAATTACAAAAGTAATCAGCTCTATTACCAGCCCTTAAAAATAATCAGCTCTTTTACCTGTAAAAAGAACAACCCCCCATTACAACCCACACACCCCTACTCAAAAACCCACCCGATCTCCCCTTAAAAAAACCTAAGTCTAACACCCAAGTGCTCCTTACCTGTCCTGAAGACCGGCGGAGAAGGTTCTGTTCGAGGCGGAGAAGTCTTCTTCCAAGCGGCAACCTCTTCTTCTTCCAGGAACCAGCCGGAGCAGACCGATGACCGTGGAGCTGAAGACCGTCGACTCTGGAACTGAAGACCGGCGACCCTGGAACTGAAGATCGCGGAGCCATGGAGCGTGGATGATCCTCTTCATACGATCTCCGCCATACACTGAATAGGAATTCAAGGTACGCGATTTAAAATGGCGTCCCTTGAATTCCTATTGGCTGATTTGAGCCTTCAAATTCAAATCAGCCAATCGGATGAGAGCTACTGTAATTCTATTGGCTGATTTGAATAGCCAATAGAATAAGAGCTACTGTAATTCTATTGGCTATTCAAATCAGCCAATAGAATTACAGTAGCTCTTATTCTATTGGCCTCTCAGAGGCTGATCCAATCCTGTTCAGCCAATAGAATGCGAGCTCAATCTGATTGGCTGATTGGATCAGCCAATCGGATTGAACTTGAATCTGATTGGCTGATTGAATCAGCCAATCAGATTTTTCCTACCTTAATTCCGATTGGCTGATACAATCCAATCAGCCAATCGGAATTCGAGGGACGCCATCTTGGATGACGTCATTTAAAGGAACCTTCATTCGGCGAGTAGGCGTCGGTTGAAGAGGATGGATCCGCGTCGGCTGGGAAGAAGATGGCTCCACTCCGCTCCGGATGGATGAAGATAGAAGATGCCGCTTGGATGAAGATGTCTGCCGGTCCGGATGTCCTCTTCTGCCCGGATAGGATGAAGACTTCTGCCGGTCTGGATGTCCTCTTCTGTCTCATCGGATGAAGACTTCGGCCCGGCTGGGTGAAGACGACTCAAGGTAGGGAGATCTTCAGGGGGGTAGTGTTAGGTTTATTTAAGGGGGGTTTGGGTGGGTTAGAGTAGGGGTATGTGGGTGGTGGGTTTTAATGTTGGGGGGGTTGTATTTTTTTTTACAGGCAAAAGAGCTGATTACTTTGGGGCATGCTCCGCAAAAAGCCCTTTTAAGGGCTGGTAAAAGAGCTGATTACTTTTTAATTTAGAATAGGGTAGGGACCTTTATTATTTTGGGGGGCTTTTTTATTTTATTAGGGGGCTTAGAGTAGGTGTAATTAGCCTAATATTCTTGTAATCTTTTTTTATTTTTTGTAATTTAGTGTTTTTGTTTTTTTTTTGTAATTTAGTTTAGTTTATTTAATTGTATGTAATTGTAGGTAATTTATTTAATTAATTTAATGATAGTGTAGTGTTAGGTTTAATTGTAACTTAGGATAGGATTTATTTTACAGGTAATTTTGTAATTATTTTAACTAGGTAGCTATTAAATAGTAAATAACTATTTAATAGCTATTGTACCTAGTTAAAATAAATACAAAGTTGCCTGTAAAATAAATATAAATCCTAAAATAGCTACAATATAATTATTCGTTATATTGTAGCTATATTAGGGTTTATTTTACAGGTAAGTATTTAGTTTTAAATAGGAATACTTTAGTTAATAAGAGTTAATTTATTTTGTTAGATTAAAATTATATTTAATTTAGGGAGGTGTTAGGGTTAGGGTTAGACTTAACTTAGGGGTCAATACATTTATTATAGTAGCGGCGAGGTCCGGTCGGCAGATTAGGGGTTAATACTTGAAGTTAGGTGGCGGCGATGTTGGGGGGGGCAGATTAGGGGTTAATAAATATAATGTAGGTGTCGGCGATGTTAGGGTCAGAAGATTAGGGGTTCATAGGGATAATGTAGGTGTCGGCGATGTGCGGTCGGCAGATTAGGGGTTAAAAATATTTATTATAGTGGCGGCGATGTGAGGGGACCTCGGTTTAGGGGTACATAGGTAGTTTATGGGTGTTAGTGTACTTTAGAGCACTGTAGTTAAGAGCTTTATATACCGGCGTTAGCCCATAAAGCTCTTAACTACAGCCTTTCCATGGGCGGTCGGAGTCTTGTCAGTAGAGGTGTAAAGCTCACTTCAGCCAAGACTCTAAATACCGGCGTTAGGAAGATCCCATTGAAAAGATAGGATACGCAATTGGCGTAAGGGGATCTGCGGTATGGAAAAGTCGCGGCTTGAAAGTGAGCGGCGGTACACCTTTACCTGGCCGACTCTAAATACCAGCGGGCAGCCAAAAGCAGCGTTAGGACCCCTTAACGCTGCTTTTGACGGCTAACGCAGAACTCTAAATTTAGGCGTATATGATACTATTTGAATTCACAAACATGGCATAAGTTTTATATATAATAGAATTCATAATATTTTTAAAGGAACATATAAAATAATAGTCTAATCTTAAAATTCATACGCCTAGATTTAGAGTTCTGTCTGTAAAGACCCGCGGTGCTAACGCTGCTTTTTTTCCAGCACACCCTTAAGACAACACTGGTATTTAGAGTTGTCTGAGTGGCTGCATTAGGCATAATTTAGCTCCACTTCAACCCTCAATACCAGCGTTGCCTACGGTAGCGGTAAGCTGGAAAAACGTGCTCGTACACGATATACCCATAGGAAACAATGGGGCTGAGCTGGCTGAAAAAAAAACCTAACACCTGCAAAAAAGCAGCGTTCAGCTCCTAACACAGCCCCATTGTTTCCTATGGGGAAACACTTTCTAAGTCTACACCTAACACCCTAACATGAACCCCGAGTGTAAACACCCCTAACCTTACACTTATTAACCCATAATATGCCACCCCCGCTATCGCTGACACCTGCATTTTATTATTAACCCCTAATCTGCCGCTCCGGACACCGCCGCAACCTACATTATAGCTATGAACCCCTAATCTACTGCCCCTAACATCACCGACACCTATATTATATTTATTACCCCCTAATCTGCCCCCCAACGTTGCCGCCACCTACCTACACTTATTGACCTCTAATCTGCCGACCGGACCTCACCGCCACTATAATAAATGTATTAACCTCTAAACCGCTGCACTCCCGCCTCGCAAACACTATAATATATTGTATTAAACCCTAATCTGCCCTCCCTAACATCGCCGCCACCTACAATTATTAAACTCTAATCTCCCACCCGCAACATCGCCGCTACTATAATAAATGTATTAACCCCTAAACCTAAGTCTAACCCTAACCCTAACACCCCCCTAACATAAATATAATTTAAATAAAACGAAATAATATTCCTATAATTAAATAAATTAATCCTATTTAAAACTAAATACTTACCTAGAAAATAAACCCTAATATAGCTACAATATAACTAATAATTACATTGTATCTATTTTAGGATTTATATTTATTTTACAGGCAACTTTGTATTTATTTTAACTAGGTACAATAGCTATTAAATAGTTATTATTTAATAGCTACCTAGTTAAAATAATTACAAAATTACCTATGAAATAAATCCTAACCTAAGTTACAATTAAACCTAACACTACACTATCATTAAATTAATTAAATAAATTAACTACAATTACCTACAATTAAATTTAATTAAATAAACTAATCTATAATACAAAAAAAACACACTAAATTACAGAAAATAAAAAAATATTACAAGAAGTTCAAACTAATTACACCTAATCTAAGCCCCCTAATAAAATAAAAAAGCCCCCCAAAATAATAAAATGCCCTACCCTATTCTAAATTACAAAAGTAATCAGCTCTTTTACCAGCCCTTAAAAGGGCTTTTTGCGGGGCATTGCCCCAAAGTAATCAGCTCTTTTACCTGTAAAAAAAAATACAACCCCCCCCCCAACATCTTCACCCAACCGGCCCGAAATCTTCATCCAAGGTGCGCAGAAGAGGTCCTTCATCCGGTAGAAGTCTTCATGCAGGTGGCGTCTTCAATCTTCATCCATCCGGAGCGGAGCCATCTTCCAAAGAGCCATCCTCTTCATCCAGAGTCTTCTTACACAATGACGGTACCTTTAAGTGACGTCATCCAAGATCAGATAGAATGCAAGCTCAATCCGATTGGCTGATTGGATCAGCCAATCGGATTGAACTTCAATCTGATTGGCTGATTGAATCAGCCAATCAGATTTTTCCTACCTTAATTCCGATTGGCTGATAGAATCCTATCAGCTAATCAGAATTGAAGGGACGCCATTTGGATGACGTCACTTAAAGGTACCGTCATTGTGTTAGAAGACTCCGGATGAAGAGGATGGCTCCTCGTCGGCTCCTTGGAAGATGGCTCCGCTCCGCTCCAGAAGGATGAAGATTGAAGACGTCGCCTGGATGAAGACTTCTACCGGATGAAGGACCTCTTCTGCGCACCTTGGATGAAGATTTCGGCCCAGTTGGGTGAAGACGACTCAAGGTAGGATCAGCCAATCGGATTGAACTTCAATCTGATTGGCTGATTGAATCAGCCAATCAGATTTTTCCTACCTTAATTCCGATTGGCTGATAGAATCCTATCAGCTAATCAGAATTGAAGGGACGCCATTTGGATGACGTCACTTAAAGGTACCGTCATTGTGTTAGAAGACTCCGGATGAAGAGGATGGCTCCGCGTCGGCTCCTTGGAAGATGGCTCCGCTCCGCTCCAGAAGGATGAAGATTGAAGACGTCGCCTGGATGAAGACTTCTACCGGATGAAGGACCTCTTCTGCGCACCTTGGATGAAGATTTCGGCCCAGTTGGGTGAAGACGACTCAAGGTAGGGAGATCTTCAGGGGGTTAGTGTTAGGTTTTTTTAAGGGGGGTTTGGGTGGGTTAGAGTAGGGGTATGTGGGTGGTGGGTTTTAATGTTGGGGGGGTTGTATTTTTTTTTTACAGGTAAAAGAGCTGATTACTTTGGGGCAATGCCCCGCAAAAAGCCCTTTTAAGGGCTGGTAAAAGAGCTGATTACTTTTGTAATTTAGAATACGGTAGGGCATTTTATTATTTTGGGGGGCTTTTTCATTTTATTAGGGGGCTTAGATTAGGTGTAATTAGTTTAAACTACTTGTAATATTTTTTATTTTCTGTAATTTAGTGTTTTTCTTTTTTTGTATTATAGATTAGTTTATTTAATTAAATTTAATTGTAGGTAATTGTAGTTAATTTATTTAATTAATTTAATGATAGTGTAGTGTTAGGTTTAATTGTAACTTAGGTTAGGATTTGTTTTACAGGTAATTTTGTAATTATTTTAACTAGGTAGCTATTAAATAGTTATTAACTATTTAATAGCTATTGTATCAGTTAAAATAAATACAAAGTTGCCTGTAAAATAAATATAAATCTTAAAATAGATACAATGTAATTATTAGTTATATTGTAGCTATATTAGGGTTTATTTTCTAGGTAAGTATTTAGTTTTAAATAGGATTAATTTATTTAATTATAGGAATATTATTTCGTTTTATTTAAATTATATTTATGTTAGGGGGTGTTAGGGTTAGGGTTAGACTTAGGTTTAGGGGTTAATACATTTATTATAGTAGCGGCGACGTTGCAGGCGGGAGATTAGGGGTTAATAATTATAGGTAGGTGGCGACGATGTTAGGGAGGGCAGAATAGGGGTTAATACAATTTATTATAGTGTTTGCGAGGCGGGAGTACAGCGGTTTAGGGGTTAATACAGCTAGCCCTCAGTTTACGCCAGGGTTAGGTTCCAGAGGGAATGGTTGTAAATCGAAACTGTTGTAAATTGAAACCCAGTTTATAATGTAAGTCAATGGGAAGTGAGGGAGTTAAGTTCCAGACCCCTCTCAAAATTGACATAAGTAACACCTAATACATTATTTTTAAAGCTTTGAAATGAAGACTTTAAATGGTTAACAGCATTATTAATCTAAAAATATACTGTAGATTGTATCATCATCAAACTAAGTTTAATAAACAAAAACATTTGCTAAACCGCACCTAATAAAATTATCACACAAACACAGACTGTATCATCATCAATCTAAGTTTAATGAACAAAAACAAAATAATCACACAACAGACTGTACCATCATCACACTAAGTTTAATGTAGAAAAAACGTTTTTTTACTTGCATTTTTCTGCAGCTAAGGGAAGTGGCTGCTAGATCTTGTTCCTTTAAAAACGGCTCCATTGCTCAGGTCTGGTTATACACTGATTAGCCTGCCTGTGTTTAATCACACAACAGACTGTATCATCATCAAACTAAGTTTAATGAACAAAAACGTTTTTTACTTGCCTTTTTCTGCAAACAGTTCTCTGCATTGAGTCTGCAGCTAAGGGAAGTGGCTGCTATATCTTGTTCCTCTGAAAGGAGGCTTGCTTTTCTTTGCATGTGTTTGCTGCAACACAAGCGGACAGCTCCACCTACTGGCTATTTTAATGTATGCATGTGCTAATGCTTTCAATAGCAATCAATGCTTTTCAATAGCAAAAAAAAGGGCGTTATTCTGAAATGGCGCAAATTGACCCATCGTAAACCGAGGGCCAACTGTACATTTATTATAGTGGTGGCGAGGTCCGGTCGGCAGATTAGGGGTTAATAATTGTAGTTAGGTAGCGGCGACGTTAGGGGCGGCAGATTAGGGGTTCATAGCTATAATGTAGGTGGCGGCGGTGTCCGGTCGGCAGATTAGGGGTTACATTGTTTTATTAGCGGGTTTGCGATGTGGGGGGGTCTCGGTTTAGGGGTACATAGGTAGTTTATGCGTGTTAGTGTACTTTATAGCACAGTAGTTAAGAGCTTTATGTTCCGGCGTTAGCCCATAAAGCTCTTAACTACTGCCTTTTTTTGGCGGTAGGAGTCTTGTCGGTAGAGGATGTACCGCTCACTTCTTCCAAGACTTCAAATACCAGCGTTAGGCAAATCCCATTGAAAAGATAGGATACGCAATTGACGTAAGGGGATCTGCGGTAGCCTGGAGTCGCGGAAAGAAAGTGAGCGGTAGACCCTTTCCTGTCTGACTCTAAATACCAGCGGGCGGTAAAAAGCAGCGTTAGGACCCCTTAACGCTGCTTTTGACGGCTAACGCCAAACTCTAAATCTAGCCGATAGTGTTCTTAAAGGGACATATAAAATAATTGTCTCAACCTAGATCAAAAATTTAAATTTTAGAGGGACAATGAAAAGTGAATTATATAAATATTAACTACTTAAAGAATCATCTAAAACTTGACAAATCCTTAAGCAACTTCTTCTGAATCTTATTCTTAAAGGGATATAGATAATATATTTTCTCAATTAAGTAAGTATATGTAAACTTTAAAAGACTGCCTAGGATTTTATTTATAAAAATTGCTACATATTTAAAATCTAATTATTATGTTAAAAATATATCATTTATAATAATATTAAAAATTAATATTTTTTATTTTTTTTAAATTGGATATATACATGCTTACTTCATAATAACATATCTATTTAAAAGGATCTAACTAATGTAGAAAAGGATTTAGATCTAATTCTGCATTTAATCCTAATGGGTGAAGGGTTTTAAAATTGTATATCAGTTCTGCCTCACTATATAATAAATTGCGTTCCTGATTACCCCCTCTCCAATTTTTCTTGATCAGTTTAATACCCCAAAACTTAAAACCTACAGTGCTTTTCTTATGTACTTCCTTAAAATGTTTAGATAGCATGTGTCCTTCAAAACCATTTTTTATATTATTGAGGTGTTCACAACTCCTATCTTTGAGACATCTGCTAGTTTGACCTAAATATTGTTTGGAACATAAACATTCTATTAAATAAATCACTCCCTTGTCTCTACATCTAATCATATCCTTTATAGTATATTATTTATGCGTTACAGATGATTTAACTGTCTTAGTCTTACAACTATATTTACATGCAGTACATAAATGACAGGGATAGAATCAATTTAGTGTATTTTTATACAAATCAACTTGTACTTTTGTTTCTTTTGCTTTAAATTCACTTGGACACAGTATGTTTTTAAAATTTAAAGCTTTTTTAAAAATTAATTGTGGATTTTCATTTAATTTTCTTCCTATAATAGGATCCAATTTTAAAATATTCCAATGTTTTTTTTAAATCTTATTAATTTCATAATGTTGTTTACTAAATGTGGCTATAAATGGTACAAATAGGTCATCTTTCGCTATCTTTTTATTTTCTCTGTTATTATATAAAATTTTATTTTGTGTTATTTTCTTAACATCATTTTTTATTTTTACAATTTCTTCTTTTTTGTAACCTCTTTCTACAAATCTCTCTTCTAATATTTTTGCTTGTTCTTCATAGTCTTCTTGGTTGGTACAATTTTTATTCTTAGAAACTGGCCTTTGGGGATATTTTTCTTCCATTTTTTATAATGACAGCTGTCTGCATGGATATAATTGTTTGTATCCACTTTCTTAAAATAATTATTTGTTATAATTTGATTATTTTTAATTTCTATTAAAATATCTAAAAACACCAACCTTAAAGTGCTAATTTCATGGGTAAATTTAAGACCCCAATTGTTGCTATTAATATCTTCTATAAACAAATGTAATAATTCTATGTCTCCCTTCCAAATAAATATCATATCATCTATATAGCGTCGGTATAGCACAAGGTTTGCCTCCCAGCTATGTGTAATAAATTGTTCCTCAAATAGACCCATATAGAGGTTGGCATAGCTGGGGGCAAACCTTGTGCCCATTGCTGTAATCAACTGTACTGTGAAAAAAAGCTGTGAAACTACTAAGAGCTGGGAGTGCAAGTGTATACAGCTGCCTGGAGCTCATCACCTGAAAACTCCATGTGAATCCTGCAACCAGAGGGGAGACCTGACAGCCTGGAGACACACTAAAGTTACAGTGTCATCGGAAGGCAGAGAAGTTCAGACCTTATAACCCGAAGGTTACAACAAAGATTGTGAGTAAATTGGTAACAGTGAAAGACAGTGTGATTATATACCAAGGTAACTTAGCACCATCCTGGAATTTGTATAAAGCGCTTTATACTGTGACATTGTGTATTAGATACAAAGAAGAAGATTAACTGTTACACTGTTTGATACTTACTGCTACGTGTAACCAAGCTTCCTATAGGCCCAAATTGGACACTTGTTTGTGTAGGCATTTAACAAGAGCATTGAAATTCATTATCAGTAAAATAACATTTGTTTTTAAAGAGCTATTTTTTATTTTTTATTTTATGCAGAGTGCGCACTCATGGTATTAACTGTATTGCATGTACAGGTATACCTCACTTTACAGCGCTTCACTTTACAGCAATTCGCTAATACAGCGCTTTGTGGAGCTGAAGTTCAACCTCCAAGGATTTTGAAACAGTGCTATAATCATCGTGAGATTGGTAGAAAAGTGACTGGCACCATTTTGTCATGCTTAGTTCACTCTGTTTATAGCATTGCAGTGCAATCTGTGTCTCAGTGCTATAGTCTGGCAAATTGTACTACAGTAATTGTCACAATTTTACAGGTACAGTATTTATTGAATACTAATTGAATACTTGCTGTGCTAGTGTTAAACTAAACATAGCACTATTGCACCCCTAATATATGTTAGTTCAAACATGTTTTCAAGATTTTAAACACTGAAAAGAAAGCTAAAACTGCCTTGTTTCACTTTAAGGCGGTTTTCACTTTACAGCGGGGCTCCGGTCCCTAACCCGCTGTATGAGTGGGGTATACCTGTATGTATTTTAAAGTGGAGAAATAACGATTGGGTTTTTAAGTATTTATGATTTAACTCAGAGTATACAATAAATGTGTTCATATTAATTGTGATAATCCGGTGTCTTTAGCTTTTTTAGCGCTTCTTAAATCTATTTTTTATTCAAGAGTCCAGAACGGTGTCAGCTATAGGGTACATGTTCTTAAAAATAGGGGAAGGGGAGAACGGGATACCCGGTCTTTCCCATTCCCTTGCAATAATTTCTGAAATTCTCTTAGGAACCGGAAAAACATTGGAATAAGAAGGGACCTCTAAGTATTTTTCCATCTTACTCAATTTCTCTGGTGGGACCACAATAGAGTCACAGTCGTCCAGAGTCACCAAGACCTCTCGCAGCAAGAGGCGGAGGTGTTCAAGCTTAAATCTGAAGGACATGACGTCCGAATCTGTCAGGGCAATGCACTTCCTGAGTCAGACAGTTCCCCCTCAGACAGGGCCTCCCTACCCCCCAATTCAGAGCCATGGGAGTGTACATCAGAGATAGCCATCAAAGCATCAGAAGTTGCAGGGACCACATGAGTCTCTGTCCTACTGCATTTGCCTTGTAAAACTGGCAACTTAGATAAAACTTCTGTAAGAGTGGATCACATAACTGCAACCATATCCTGCAGAGTGAATGAAGTGGACGCAGTTGAAGAACACGGCGTCACCTGAGTGGGCGTTAAAGGTTGTGAAGCTTGGGGAGAAAGATGCGGCATACCCTGAGACTCATCAGTCTGAGAAGCATCCTTAGAGATACTTGCATTAAAGAAAATTTGCTCTTTAAACTGTAAAGCCCTCTCAGTACATGAGGGACAAAAAAGGAATAGGGGGTTCCACATTGGCATCTAAACACATAGAACATGTACTTTCCTGAAGTTCAGCCATGACAAACAAACCAGCAATAGCAATATTGGTCGTTTTTTAGTCTAATTAAAATAATTATAAAACCAAAAACTTAGAGATTTTTTTTTGAAAAACAAGTACACTGCATCTTTAAAAAATAAAACCGCATTAATTTTTCTGCTCCGCAATTTTAAAACCATGTAATGACAGGGAGCACTAAAAAGCTTTTAGTAAATTTTGCTTAATTTGCACAGTCTAACTATGCCTAAAGTGACCAGCTTTAGCACTTGCACCTCGTCACAGCTCTGCTGCGGCGCCTACCTGCCCCCACAAGTCCCTGAATGATACTCCGTGAGTGGTGCTCCTAAGCCTGCTTGTGAAGATTGCAGACACAAGCTGACTTAGGCCACACCAGAGCCTAGAAACCTACTGCCGATCGAGGATCCGGATAACAACTGTGCGGCTAAGTGCGCAAAACTAAGCCCCGCCCATCGTGGGTGGAAACTACGTCCCTGGCAAAAGGAAAACCGCATGGGGATAAAAAAGTCGGTTTAACCAACGCAAACCATAATAAAGTGTACTGCCAATGTGCGCCTCAAATAAATAACACACTCCCCTGTCTGGTCGTTAACTCTTTTTTAACCACAGTTAACGCTAGAACACTTGGGGAATAACTCTGCCATCTCCCAGCGTCAAGCCCACAAACATATTACACCCACCGAGTTAATTACATATTAGGGCACTGAAAACACAGTTGACTTCACCTAATAAAGCGGGGACACCCATGCACACCACTCATGACCTCTGTGCAACTGATTACCCCTTCCCGGTATAGGGAATAAATGCCAGTCTGTTCTGAGATACCTCAGTCTCCCCAGAAGCAATTGACTGCACATACCTTAATGCTGAGCGCAGCATGACGTGGTCGCACACATTGACGATGCTCTTTTCATCACCTTTAGCCAATCTGTGGGAACAAATAGGGTCTTAGATAATGTTTGCTAAGACCATCATCATCAGGGCAGCAAATAGTATGGGAGTCACAGAGCAAGGATCTCCCGGTCCCTTGCTGAAAGGCCCGTAGCTCTACCCTGAGAAAAAATAGTACTCACTTGTACCATTTAAAATAAAAAAACTCTTGATTGGAGAAACTGTACAAACACCTCACTTTACCTCTTCCTATCACTAACACAGGCAAAGAGAATGACTGGAGTGGGAGGGAAGGGAGGAGCTATATATACAGCTCTGCTGTGATGCTCTTTGCCTCCTCCTGCTGACCAGGAGGCAATATCCCATAAGTAAGGATGAAATCCGTGGACTCATCATATAAATAAATAAATAGGATTTTGGGCAGACTAATTTTTAGACACATTCTATATATTAATCAATAATTGCACCATTATTCCTCCTATGATTTTTAATAGCATGCATTGTGCAAACTAACCTGATATGATCTTTAAAAGTCGATTCTATTTCAAATATAATTTTATCTGCATTATGTGTCACATTCATTACTTTCCAAATAGAGGATTGTGAAATACCATCTAAAAGAAATGAGAGGAAACATAAGTGTTTCCCATAGGATGTATCCTGTAGCCCCCCAGTCTTGTTCCAGACCTTGAGGCCCATTTATCAGGGCCTGTGTTCCTGGTGAGTCTTCAGACTCACCAGAAATGCACGTTATGGAGCAGCAGTCTAAAGACCGCTGCTCCATAACCTGTCTGCCTGCTCTGATGAGACGGACAGAGATTGCCGCAATTCAACACGATCGAATACGATCGGGTTGATTGACACCCCCTGCTGGCGGGTGATTGGCCGCGAGTCTGCAGGGGGTGGCGTTGCACCAGTAGCTCACAAGAGCTGCTGGTGCAATGCTGAATACGTATTGCTCTCCGCATTCAGCGAGGTCTGTCGGACCTGATCCACACTTTAAAAAATAGGCTTCATTGTGTACACTTACCATGTGAAGGTGTCTTTATATGTTGTAGAAGTCAGTACAGTTGAAAGACAATGCCACAGACATGATCACATAGGTATTCTTTAATTTCAGTCTGTAGATGAAGTCAATCTCCCTAATCAAAAATAAAGTGTAAATCAAATATCTAATAAAAGTGTAAATAGTTCTGCATCCCTCCCCAACACTATTTCCTAAAATGTTTATAGCAATAGCTTACTAAGTGTATGTAGCCTCTTTTGTGTTATGTTCTAACAATCAAGTGTGAAGCTGAGTCACATACATTGTGCACACTCAACCTCTGATGTATGACTTTGTCAATTTGATGTTCTTCAGAGTATCCCTTTATCTGCTATCTGTCACATTAATCCATTTCAGAATATAAAAAATCTAATAATGTCTAAACTGAGTAAGACGTGTAAACTAATTGTGTGCCATATGATGGATCAGGGACCAACCCCCCCCCCCCCCCGTCTGGTTCCATACAACGTGTATACTTACAATGTGAAGGTGTATTTATATGTTGTAGAAGTCAGCACAGTTGAATGAAAATGCCACAGACATGATCACATTGGTATTCTTCACTTTCAATCTGTAGATGAAGTCAATCTCCCAAATCGAAAATAAAGTGTAAATCAAATATCTAATAAAATGGTACATAGTCCCTCCTCCTATTTGTAAAATGTTTATAGCAATAGCTTACTAAGCGTATGTAGCCTCTTTTGTGTTATTTTCTAACAATCAAGTGTAAAGCTGAGTCATATACATTGTGCATACTTAACCTCTGATGTATGACTTTGGCAATACTATGTGCTTCAGAGTATCCCTTTATCTGCTATCTGTGGCATTCATCCCTTTCAGAATATCAAAAATCTAATAATGTCTAAACTAAATACTACATGTAAAATAATTTTACCCCCCATCGTCTTGGTCCATACATTGTGTATACTTACCATCTGATGTTGTCTTTAAAAATCAGGTGGCAAAGTCATCACAGGAGCCAATGATAGAGACATATGATATATAAATTACCTATGATAATAAAATATATTTTAGATTTTGATATAGTTATTTCTTAAACAATCCTAACATGTTCACAAGATTCTACTTTTATTTTATAAAGTCTCACATTTTCGCACTGATCCTATATAACTTATAGTATTTACCGTCTGAAGTGGCGGTTGATGATGTTGTCTCTGACATTGACCCCCTCGTCCCGTAATGACCCCTCTACAACTTTGCTGTCCTCATCTCGTTGGAGGGCGAGGGGCACCTGGACGTCCTGCAGCATCCCAGCCTGCTGAGCTATGTTATGAAGGACGCTGCAAGCTATAATGATCTTCGCCAAATTACTAGAGCTGTATTGGAGGGCTCCTCCAGACCTATCCAGGCATCTAAAGCGCATTTTGAGGAGCCCAAACATGCGTTCCACTACAGCCCTAGTCCGCTTGTGCGCCCGATTGTAGCGAATCTGTGCCTTGTCAGCTGGGTTACGCAATGGCGTAATGAGCCAATTACGGCTCATGTAACCCTAATCACCTATAAATAATGAACATTACGAAATGTAAATATTACAAATATCTGATAAATGAGATAATATATATTAAAAAAAAGAAGAAAATGATACAATGCATTTGTGTATAGGAAAATCGCATAAACTCCATGCAATTAAAATAAGAGTTAAACGTTTACATAACCTAGCTAAAATGTCTATGTAATAAACTTTAATTGCTCTGCTAGTGACTTTGAAAGACTCTAAAATCAGCTAACTGCTAAACAGTCGTCTACGTCAGTTATGTTTAAAGAGCTACACCGTCCCTTTAAAAGTATTGTCAAGGATATGACCTGCTACATATCTGTTTGTTTCTAAAACTAGACATTTGCTGAAAGAGACAAAAAATGGTTAAAGCGCATCCTATATCTGCACATTTAAGCTATGACCTACTACATATCTGTTTGGAGCTAAAACTAGACATTTGCTGAAAGACAAAAAATGGTTAAAGCGCATCCTATATCTGCACATTTAAGCTATGACCTACTACATATCTGTTTGGAGCTAAAACTAGACATTTGGTGAAAGACAAAAAATGGTTAAAGCACATCCTATATCTGCACATTTAAGCTATGACCTGCTACATATCTGTTTGGATCTAAAACTAGACATTTGCTAAAAGAGACAAAAAAAAGTTAAAGCGCTTTCTATATCTGCACATTTAAGCTATGACCTGCTACATATCTGTTTGTCTCTTTCAGCAAATGTCTAGTTTTAGCTCCAAATAAATGGTTAAAGCGCATCCTATAACTACACATTTTGCACATTACACAAACACAACTGTTTGCAAACATTACAGTGGCAATTGTCTAAATTCTTAACCATGCTGTCCACAAGTACTTACCAACGAGCCACCCATGGGGAAACTGTCTGTCCTAAAACTGCTGCCAGAGTGAGGACTGCCTGAGGATACAGGCATCATGACTGGCCCCCCTGAAATTCGCAAACACATTCATAATTCTCATACGTGTGTCGCACGTGAACTGCACGTTTAAACTATGAAAGTGTTTGCGATTTTGGAAGGGGCCCTCTTCTGCTGGAGCCCGCAGAGCAATATGGGTGCAATCTATTGCTCCCAAAACATTGTGCATTTCCGCTATTCCATAGAATTCCCTCTTGAGTCACCTCCAATCATCCTCATTTTGAGGGAATCCTACTAAAAGCCTACAAATTCTTGTCATGGCGTTCAGAAACCTTTAAAAAAAACACAGAGAAGGTACCCTGAGACAACCCAGATGTGTACCCCTCTCCCTATTGAAAGCTCCGGGCACCAGGACATGTATGTAGCAAAGCATCTTGGACATGCCAAGAATTGCAGTGTGCATTCGTCTGCGTGGCTCCAGATAAGGCATAAGTACATCATACATGTTTAAGAGCTGCTATCTATTAGCTTATATTTGTCAAAAACCTCGAAGTCGCTCATGCTATCCAAGGTGAGCCTCACCCTGTAAACACAAGGACCCCTAATCTTCAGACGTTCCCCACGCCTCTCTTGGAGACGCCGAGTCCGCCTGATTCTGTTGTACATAACTTGTCCAACAGCACCTACACAATCTAACTGTGAGGGTTATCCATATTTGCAAAGCCAAGCAGCACACGTCAAACAGCAGAGCAAATACACAAGTAGTAACAAGGTATGCAAACACACAAAAGCGATTTGATACAATGTCAATTACAACAGACATATTGGCCATGTTGTTTGGGTGATTTATAGTGCAAAATGTCCAATGGTAGCATGTTTATAATGATTGTTGATTGTATACACTTGATTGTATCTTAGCGGCGCGAATGCTTTCAAAATGGGCGTTTTTTTGTGTTTGTAAAATTTTATTTTTACCCAATAAATCGTAATGTAAAAGTGTTAAAGTGTAAAATCTAACATATACAGTGCATATGCGTAACAAATACTTAGTAAATCTGACTTATATTAAAAACCACACGTCCACGCTAACATGATTGAAAGTTTATACAGGTAGCCCTCAGTTTACGCCAGGGTTAGGTTCCAGAAGAAATGGTTGTAAATCGAAACCGTTGTAAATTGAAACCCAGTTTATAATGTAAGTCAATGGGAAGTGAGGGAGTTAGGTTCCAGGCCCCTCTCAAAATTGACATAAGTAACACCTAATACATTTTTAAAGCTTTGAAATGAAGACTTTAAATGGTAAACAGCATTATAAACCTAAAAATATACTGTAGATTGTATCATCATCAAACTAAGTTTAATAAACAAAAACATTTGCTAAACCACACCTAATAAAATTATCACACAAACACAGACTGTATCATCATCAATCTAAGTTTAATGAACAAAAACAAAATCACACAACAGACTGTATCATCATCAAACTAAGTTTAATGAAGAAAAACGTTTTTTTACTTTGCATTTTTCTGCAGCTAGGGGAAGTGGCTGCTAGATCTTGTTCCTTTAAAAACGGATCCATTGCTCAGGTCTGGTTATACACTGATTACAACAGACTGTATCATCATCAAACTAAGTTTAATGAACAAAAACGTTTTTTTACTTGCCTTTTTCTGCAAACAGTTCTCTGCATTGAGTCTGCAGCTAAGGGAAGTGGCTGCTAGATCTTGTTCCTCTGAAAGCTGATCCATTGATCATGTCTGTCTTGCTTTTCTTTGCATGTGTTTGCTGCAACACAAGAGGACAGCTCCACCTACTGGCTATTTTAATGTATGCATGTGTTAATGCTTTCAATAGCAGTCAATGCTTTTCAATAGCGAAAAAAAGGGCGTTATTCTGAAACGGCGCAAATTGAACCGTTGTAAAACGAGGGCCACCTGTACTTGTCTATAATGTGTGCATAGACATGGCATAGAATCAGATTGATTAATGTTGCTGCAATATTGTTGCAAAACGATAAAGTAATGGCTGACATATATAATATTATATATATAAGTGATTGGCGAGATTTCAATATTTTATGTGTCCCATTGAAATCGCAATAATAATGAAAATCCTCCTAAATACAACACTGGCGATAATTCATTGTTGAAAGCAATAGAGGATTGTAGAACTATAATACAAACCATTATTGACAAGGAGTGCAAACAGCATGCAGTGAGGTTGGGACAAATATACTACGAGGGTAATAATAAAAGCAGCTCACTTTTCGCCAGAAAACTCAAATGATGAGTTAATAAAGCCTATATAATGCAGATAACAGACAATAAGAAATAGGACCTATACACAACCGACCAAATCGCAGAAGCATTTAGATTATATTACGAACGCTTATATAACATAAACAAACAAGTAGAAAACATACCAAAAGATAAAAGCATGCTTATTCAAGAATATTTAGAAAAACTAACCCTTCCCACTCTTAAACAGGAGCAGATAGAACACTTGAATGTCCCTTTTTCCTATGAAGAAATAAAGAAAGTAATAAAGGACCTCCCCCTAGGGAAGGCTCCAGGGCCAGACGGCTATTCAAATGGCTATTACAAACAATATAAAGACCTTCTAATACCTTATCTATTAGAGTTGCTTAATAATATCAATGAAGAAAACCCATTATTAGACACAAATTTAGAAGCACACATAGTGATTTTGCCTAAACCAGGTAAGCCCCCATCTCTACTGAATTCAGACCTCAAAATCTACACGAAATTATTGGCCAATCAATTAAACCAGGTATTGCCTCATCTTATCAAGAATGATCAGGTGGGCTTTATTCAAATTTTAAATATTTCTTCAATAAAGTTGGACTTTTTATATATCTGGAATCGAATAAACTTCTTTTTTAGGGCTTTATTCAAACCAGAGAGGCCAGAGATAACACAGAAGGGCATTACATCTTCTCGAATATACCCATCACCGAAAAATACCCTTGGCCTTGGTTTCAACAAACACAGAGAAGGCATTTAACCGCATCTGTTGGACCTTTCTCAGAGCTATACTACAAAAATTCCAATTAGGCAACACCTTTATATCAAAGTTTCTAGCCTTATACCACTACACCTCAGCCAAGGTCAGAGTCAATGGCCATCTATCACACTCATTCAGTATATCGAACTGCACTCAACAGGGTTGCCCTTTGTCCCCACTACTGTTCGCCTGCGTGGTGGAAGCTCTAGCTTCTGCAGTCACGGTATAGATATTGTAGGTTACACACATAAAATCCTACTGTACGCAGATGATATCCTGTTTTTCCTTACTAACCCCACAACTTCCATACCCAACCTCTGCGAAGAGTTAGACAAATTTCAAAAAGTATCCAACTTTCTCATCAATAAATCCAAATCAGAAATGCTCCTTCTAAATAGCGACATCTCTAGTGCCCAAAACATCTGCCGGATGTGCCCATTCAAAAGTAAAGAAAAATCCCTGAAATATTTAGGTATCTACCTAGCCCCATCGACCAGCGAGTTATTTCAACTTAACTATATCCCTATTCAGCAGACGATTATAGCAGACCTCTCAGCCTGGAGGTCTGCTATAATCCTGGCTCGGGAGAATCACAGTCCTAAAGATGAATGTCCTTCCGCGGATATTATATATACTTCAAACACTTCCCATCCCCTTGCCCAGGAATTTTATTAATTCACTTCAAACAAAGTTATTTGCATATGTATGGGAAAATAGACCAGCTAGGATTAATAGACAATTAATGTGTATGCCAACTAAGAGGGGGGGACTGAGCATACCAAACCTAGAAAGATACAGACAAGCAATATTCCTACAAAGGATTATTGATTGGTGCACAATTTCTCAATAAAAGCATGGGTGGACCTAGAACACAACATAGTTAAAATAACACATCTATGGTCTCATTGCTGACTAACAAAAAAGCAGACACCCCAAGAGTCCAACCCCAATTCTATAATTTCGGAGACATTCCACATATGTGTCAGGGTTTTTCCCTGTTGTGTTTGTCATATGCTGCTGGCAGCCATTTTACTCACCTCTCTTCCTGACTATGGTGCATTGTGGGGGATGCTGCTCAATTCCTGCACTTCCTTTTATGGCCAGACTGGTGTGCATCATCCATGTGAGACAGGATGCAGTCTCAGAATTGTGATGTCATCACTTATTATTTAAAGGGCCTCTGTTCAGTAAGCTTTGCCTTTGCGTTGTCTCAGACCTGTTTGTGAGAGTTCCTGTGTATTACCTGGCTGCCTGATGTCCTTCCTGGTTCCTGATCCCTGGCTTTTTCCTGACTCTGCTGTTTTCCTTGTTCCTGATTCCGGCTCGTCTGACTACTCGCTTTGGCTCCTGACTCGGCTCGTCTGACTACCAGCTCTGGTTTTGATTCCTGGCTTGTTATTTGACTTGTGGACTTTTTATTATTTTTTGCTATTAATAAAGGTGTGATTATTTTTGCACTTCACGTCTCAGTCTGATTCCTGGCACCCTGACAGTATGGAATAAAATACTAATAACACATCCGAACCAGTGATGTGCAGTCACTAGAGGCAGGTGAGGCAGTGCTTCACCTCTCATATGGGCAAAAATATTTTTTTTTTATTGGCTTTAAAAAAACAAAATTGTAATTTTTTTTTCCCCAGCATTTTTTTTTCTCACAGCTATATGTTGTGTAATGGAGAGGCACAAGCAGGTCTGCCCACCATTACACAACATGCTGCGCCATCTACTGGATGAAAGTGGTTAAGATCATTGCATGGCCCATAAGTGCTTTATTTGAGGCAGTCCTATTTGGGCTGAACCAATCCAGTGAGAGGCATTAGTAAGTGGAACATAGGGTTGGGGCTGGATGTTAAATCATATAAAACAAAACAAAAACGGAAAAAAACAACTTTCATATATTTTGTTGCTGTCCTGTGAAGCTGCTAGCTTTGCTAAAGTGAAAAAGAGAGTTCTGTTCTTCCCCTCTAAGTGCAGTGGAATGTGCCACTGTCACTTCCTGAATCCTTACAGAGCAGGAAAAGAGGCAGAGAGAGCACTGCAGTGTTTCAGCCACATCTTATTAAAGTAAGATTTTACTGAAAGGGATTCTGTTAGTGAAAATGATAATTTAATGAATGTGGTTTAGTGTTTTTTTACTCTTTTACAGCAGGGTCATTTTTGTATTTTGTTTACTCAAACTTTACATCCACTAACTTAGCAGCTTGCCTCTGTACTTCACACTAAATTATAGACTAATTTTCTGAACTCTCTGTAGCTCTGCTGTTTTATTACTTTAAAATGCAGTGGTCCCCCCCACCCCCTTGTGTGCATGTGTGTCTCTCTCTATCTATCCATCTCTCTCCTTATGTGTTGTTCTCCCCCATGGTCTCTTTCTCTCTCTCTGTCTCTCTTCCTTCCACTCTGACTCTCATCCCTTATGTAATGAAAGAATCTATAAGCATAATTTGCAGCATTAAAGTAAAAAGTATGTTTTAATGGGCATGGATTTCTAGATCTCATAATCAGAGCAAGCATTGTGTTATCTGGCAAGAGTTTCTGTTACAATCCTTTTAGACTAAAATCAGATGTTTACTAAGTTGACCAGTTTTCCAAGACACCATTTAAAGTGACATGAAACCCATATGCAAATTTAAATAACTTTCCAATTTACATCTAATATCTAATTTTCTTCATTCTTTTGATGTCCTTTGTTGAAAACCATATCTAAATATGCTCAGTAGCTGCTGATTGGTGGCTGCACATAGATACCTCATGTGATTGGCTCACCCATGTGCATTGCTATTTCTTCAACAAAGGATATCTAAAGAATGAAGGCGTATCCTAGCCACTGCCTCACCAGCCTCTGACGTCACTGCACGTCACTGATCCGAACATATCCTCACGGAACTCTCCACTAACACCCCTAACGGACAACTTAGAATTCCTCCCAGGCCTGGACATACCTAGCAAAACACTAACTTCAAAGCAAAGATCGTTAGCGGTATACCAGTTGGGAAACTAGCATAGATTTTACAACTCTGAGGAGCTAGCAAATAGTGGATTGGAAATTTCTAAAAATTGGTTTCTTCTGTGTCAATGTCAATCTTACATTACCAAACACCCAGATCGAAGAAACCTAGTGAGGCCAATGACTAAATTTGAATCACTCTGTAAATCATCAACACCACACAAAAAGACATTGGCCATATCCCCTGCCCTACTACAAATCCTACCAAATGGCTACATCTGATATTACATAGATAGGTGGAAAGAAGAATTAGACCTAACACTGAGAGAGGTCTCTATGATCTTCTCTAATGTGACTAAAGTTTCCTCCTCCAGCCGCCTAATAGAACTAAACTTAAAAATAATTCAAAGATGGTAATATACCCCTTCCAGGATACACAAGCTTTACAAATCGGCAAGTGATACTTGCTGGGGATGTGACACTTCAAAGGGTAGCATTGCTCACATATGGTGGAAATGCCCCTCGATCGTTGATGTGTGGGAAAATGTTGCTAGGGAGACCTCAGAAATGTTAGAGCTCACGGTTCCACCAGACCCCCGCATATGGCTATTTAATATTCTCCCTAAAAAACTACAAACACATATGAATTTTTTTTTATATTTATTGCTAGTAATAGCATGAAGTCACTTATAGTTAGGAATTCGAAACAAAAAGACACACCCACCATGGCCAAATGGCTCCACACGTTTCGACACTGGAGGAATATGCTTACATTAAACTTAGGACTGAAGAATCATATAGCCAAATGAACATTTTTGGGACAAATATATAGTGAACAAATTTTCAACACAGTAACTAAACCTGGTCACCTGATTATGTTTAACCATGTGCTTAACTCTTTGTTCTAGATACTTGGCAAATGTAGCAACAGAATGTTTTAGTTGATCATTGTTAAACGCATCCCAATGTACAACCGCAAAGACATACGAGAAAAGAAAACTTCTTATTGTAAAATAATGATGCTGTTCAAAGAAGCTTGTACTAACAGAATGATTTCTGCATAATTTTCTTTTTCATTGTAATGTACGAAACATATATGCCAATAAAGTTGTTTTTTTTTTTTCCAAAAAAAAAAATAAAAAAAAATAATGAAGATCTTCCAAACCTCTCGTCTACGTATATGTAATATTGATTGAGAAACTGATGAAAGGGGCAGTAACATCCTAATGCTCGAATCTCTATGGGTGAAGTTTAGAATGAGGTCATCATTAAGCTATATGCCTGTCGAGTTTCCAAATCTTCGTTCTCTTGTTCTAGTTCTGCAACATTATTATTGTGTGATGATTAAAAAGATAAATGTGTGTTTTTTGTGTGTTTTTTTTTAACTTTATTTATGAATATACCAGATCCAGAAATAGCTATTACACATTTGTAAGATATAAAAAATTGCAACACTCTCCCCACCTCTAGGGCGGGCAAATGTTGCCAAATGTAGTTTTAGTCTTCATGTCAAGACAGGACCTGGCATCATTTTTTTTTTTTTAAACAAAAAACATAACAGTAACACATAGCATAAAACAACACATCACCAAATGTCGAAGAGATTACCACATTGGATCCTCCACTCCAGGTTGGGGGGGGGGGGGAAGAGGAGGGAGGGGGGCTGCGTTTACACCCTAGCACAATTAGCAGATAAATATCAGTGAGGTATACTGAAGCCTGTGTCAAAATCAAGTTAAAGGGCAGAGGAGCCTGGGGGGGGGGGGGGGACGACTACGAACAGCAATGATCAGGGTGTAGGTAGGGAGGAGGAGGGGCACCACTTGCCACAGAGATTCTCTTCCAGCATAAACAAATAGTTATGAAAGGGGTAGAGTATTCAATTTCTCACATGTAGTAAGTAGGGCTCCCACTTATGGATAAAGGATTTAATTCTCTTGTCAAGGTCTCCCTGTACATCCGCCTGCTCCAAGAGCACCTGAGTATGTATTACCTGTAGTAATTTCTTAAAGGGAGGAGCTTTATTAGCCGCCCAGTATTGTAAAATTAATCTCCTGGCGAGGAGTATCACAGAACACAGAAATTTCTGGCGCCGTGGTGCAACATCTAAGTCATGCATGAAAATAATATTGGATGGTGTCAAATCTACGGTTTCTTGTACGACCTTATGGAGCCAGAATCTAATCTTACCCAATAGTTTCTTGAGTTTGGGACAATCCCAGATGAGGTGCGTAAGGTCAGGGGACACAAGGGAGCATTTGGTATTTGGTAAGTGTCGACTGCCTGTGGGACCAGTTTAGCTCTCAATTTTGGAAGAATGCATGCCTGGTGAATTAATTTGGTGTGTGCTTCTCTTGAGTAAGCAGAGAGGATGGCTGTATGGACCTTTGAAAAACTTGCTGTAAGATCTTGTAAAGTAATTGAGATACCTCTTTTCTCCTGCCATTTATCATGTATTGTCTGCAGAACAGATTGTTCTAGGTGGATTGCGATCTCATTATAAATGTTAGTAATGGAATGTGATCCTTGCTTTGTAATGCAAAACAATCTGTCTATGTTAGAATTCGTGTTTGTGAGCTGGTTGTTTGGGACAAGGGCCCGGACGTAGTGCCTGCACTGAAAATATGCAAACATAGTGTTAGAGGGGATCCCATAAGTTTCCCGCAAACTTTGGAAGGGGAGGACCTGAAGCATAGTGGGATTAAGTATGTGTTCAATGGATGTCCGACCACAAGTCCTCCAGCTCTGGATGGCTCATGTGGTTTAGCCAGGAATAAAACTTGGGTTTCCCTGTATGGGTAAATATTTTGTCACCTCATGATCTACCCTCCAGAATCCGCATAGCTTGTGCCATGCCCTTAGTGGGTCATGAAACAGTATATTTTGAGAGATGTGTGGGGGGAGGGCAGTCAATTTAGCATGCGGTAGGTACGTCAAGTTAAGCGGTGCAACAATGTCAAATTCTATAGCATGGCTGATATAATCAGATCTGGTGAGCCATCCCATGACCAGTTTAGCCAGTGTTGCCCAGTTGTACCATTGAATGTTTGGGAATTTAAGACCCCCCGCACCTAATGACATAGACAGTTTAGTCGTACTAATCCTATGTTTCCTCTAGTTCCAAACAAATGAAGCAAATGTAGAGGAGATGACTTGTATGTCTTTATTGTGGAGTAGCAGGGGGAGCATTTGCAAGGAATATAATATTTTTGGCAAAATTATCATTTTTAGTAGGTGGATTCTACCATGAAGGGAAAGAGGAAGCCCTCTCCATCCTCTAATGAGATCTTGCGAGTTAGCTATGACTTTTGGGATATTGAGGTGGTAGATACGCGTAGGATCCACATGCAATTGGATGCCCAAGTATTTAAAGGTGCCGGCCGTGATGTTAAGATTTGTGTCACTGAGAGTAGTACCCTTGTTATTTTGGAGCCATGTCAACTACGATTTGTCTACATTTATTTTGTAACCGGTAAAACTACCAAATCTTGTCATTATTTCCAACAGTTTGGGTACATTTAGGGTGGGGTTACTTATGTATAATAAGAGATCATTGGTAAAAAGAGATAAGTGTAGAAGTTGCAAATGAATCCGAAGGCCAGCACAGTGTTGGCGTATGTAGCACGCTAGTGGCTCGATGGCTAAATCGAAAAGGAGTGGGGACAATGGGCAACCTTGCCTCATTCCTCTCCCAAGTTTAAAAGAGGGTGACAAACCATTATTCACAATGATAGATGCCAAGGGAGTATCGTAAAGCCTTTGTATTATTTCAAAGAAGTGTCCCGTTACACCAAATCTCGTCAGAGAAGTGTAAAGGTGATCCCATTCCACCCTGTCGAACGCTTTTTTGGCATCGACAGCGAGTAGGCAAGCATCAGGCAATGGGGTATCTGATGGGGAGTTCTGGGCGTGATGATAGTGCGCGATAATTGCAAGTGCTTTCCTCAAATTGATTACCGAAGAGCACTGTCTATCGAAGCCCGTTTGGTCCGGGTGGACTAATAACGGTAGAACCTCCGCCAATCGATCAGCCAGAATTTTGTTTAAGAGCTGATAGTCTCTGTTCAACAGGGATATCGGTCTATAAGATGAGGGTAGAGTAGAGTCCCTATCTGGCTTAGGGATAACACAAATATTAGCATCTGTGAATCTGGGGTCGGGAATTGTTTTCCCCAAAATGTATTCGGAAAAAAGAGTCACTAACATAGGAGCTATTTCAGGACACAAGATTTTGTAGTACTCTGCAGGGAGACCATCAGGTCCCGCTGCTTTGCCCAACTTGGTGCGTTTGATTGTATTTATTATTTCTCGTGGTTGTATAGGAGCATTAAGAGAGCACAGCTGATCCTGTGTCAAGGTAGGAATGACTACATCATTCCAAAACAGGCGTTTATCGTGTTCTGAAACCTCTTGCTTGGTATATAAGTTGGTATAAAAGGACACAAACTCCCGCATGATTGCAGGAGTGTCTGTGCAGAGTCCCTTTCCGGTGACGAGTGCTGGGATGTTTGACTTAGGCTTAACAACTTTAACCATATTAGCCATAATTTTGCCAGCTTTATTTCCATATCTGTAAAATGTTCCCTGCCGGTGTATTGCATGTATATTATCTACCATTTGAATATGAGTGTCCCTCTCCTGTTTTAGATCATAATAATGTTGTCTAGTCTGGCGTGTGGGATGAGACAAGTAGGTATTATATGCTTCTGAGAGGTTAGCTAACATTTGATTAGTTATCTTCTTGGCCTTGAGGTTATGATGCAAGGAATATGCTGTGATCCTCCCCCTCAGCACAGCCTTTGAGGCGTGCCAAAAGAGGTCCAGGTCACAGCGGTGTTGTGCGTTGTCTGTACTATAGTCTATCCAGTAGGAGATTAATTGCTGACGAAAGTCAGCATTGTTGTAAAGGTAGGAGGGAAATCTCCATGTTCTGTGTGGGCTGTCAGGGGGGGTAAAGTCTAACAACAGCGAGATGGGTGCATGGTCTGAGATAGTGACGGGATATATTTTGCAAGAGAAAATATTTGGAGTGAGGCCAGGGTACGTGAGAAAATTGTCAATCCTGGACATTGTATGGTGTGATTTGGACATGCATGTGTAATCTCTATCTGTAGGGTTTCGCAGTCTCCACAAGTCTACTAATCCCAAGCCCTCTCTAAGCCTCCGAGTAATCTTAGCTTCAGCTTTCTGTCTCTGAGAAGTAGTACGCAAAGTTGGGAGGGATGAGGGCTCTACAAATCTATCAAGTGGCAAAAGCTGCGCCATATTAAAATCTCCTCCAATGATATTTGGAAACTCGTTTCGTTTTGTGATAAGTGTCTGTAACTGGTGCCAAAATTGGGGGGAGAGGTTGTTCGGACCATAAACATTACAAAGTAAGTATGTTTTTGATGCTATGTGCAGATTGGTAAGTATATAGCGACCTTTTGTGTCCAAGTACGTGTCCGTAAATGTTAGAGAAAGTCCCTTCCTGACCAGGATAGCCACCCCCCTCTTTCTGCCTTCTGTAGGCATGTTTATGACCTGCCCTACCCATCTAGTTCTTAGTTTGTCGTGTTCTTCTTGGGTTAAGTGGGTCTCTTGTAAGAGGGCTATGTCGGCATGAATTGAGTTTAAGAAGTGTAATATTTTACTACGCTTAGCGGGGGAGGTAATACCTCCGACATTCCATGAAACTATGTTACACCGCAGAGCCATGTTCTAAGTAAGGTGAAATAAAAGTTCCCCTGCGAATAAAATCCTTGTAGGATAATTCAAGCATACAATACATTTCCTGAGGGAGGGAAAGTAGAGTGATAAGGTGTGATGGGGATATGGACTAGCGCCTACTCAATACCCTTGGAGCTTAGGGGGGAGGTGATACCTAGTGACCACCAATAGAATCGAATGTATAATAGGGATCCCCCAAGCGCCTACCGAACTGGAGGCAGATAGGGATAGTAAGGTATAATCAGGTATATAGAGGTAGATAAAATGTTAGATATTTAATACATAATCTAAAAACATAAATTACAACTCATGGATCCATGAAAAATAAAACAAATGGTAATACGCTCAAAATGGTAATAAAATCACATACAGATAAAAACAATAGATGGTCGCAGGTAAGTGGCCTAGCTCCTGCGCAGACCTGGGTACAAAGTGTGAGGGTACCAATGTGGTGAATACAAAAAATATATAAAAAATTGCAAAAATTACAAATATGAAAAATAACAGGTGTAAAAAATAAAAGATCAACGGAACGAATAAGTCTCAATGTAAAACCTCAATGAAAATTAGTGTCAATAAATGTCAATTGAAAAATAAATGTCAGTTGAAAAATAATGTGAATTGCAATTCAGATCCAAACTTCAGGTGAAAATAGTGAAAAATAGTAAAAAATAGAAAAATGTTTTCGTGACAAAAATTAATGGTGAAAAAATAAAGTAGAAATAGTCACCCAGACCTAAAAGGATATTCCTTTCAGGAATCCCATTTGTAGATATATCCTTGGGGTGTGGAAGGAACAGTGCCCACAAACGTGTGGAACAGGGAATCAGATATCGGTGTAGATGTCAGATTAACTCCAAAAACGATATCCACCTAAAAATACGTGAAAAAAGAAAAATATAGTGCAGATTGTCTCTCACAATATTACATATATGAAAATAGGCTTACCAATACTCAGTCTACGTGTTTCGGCCCTAGTATAGGCCTTTATCAAGACTGAGTTGACTAAGGAGATTTTATCCTTTTAAAGGGTATTGTAGCCAATGGGTGTGTTGAGTTTTTGCGCCAAAAAATAAGCTCTGCCCACTTCCTGTTAGATGCATTGTGGGTATGGGCATTGTGTCAAGGGTAAGGGCATTCTTAGCAACAGTGATCCTATTCCATTTGTGCTGAGTACTCAGGGGTTCAGATTATAATCAATATAGTATGTGTATTATATATTATAGGGAAACTATTTACCTAACTTATATTTGTGATAGAAATTAGATTTGTATATGAAACTGATACCGGAATCTGACTTCCGGTTCATGATGTCACTTCCTGTGCATATTGTGACATATTTTATCTAACTTCATTTATTTTCGGATCAGTTATTACATCCTTAAAAGACAAGTTCTATTGTCAGATACCATAAAATGGATCTGATACAACTGTCAGAGGATAGATTCTAAAGTAAATTAAATTAAATTATGCCCACGGAGTATTACTTCCGATTACGGCAAATTCTGACGTCACTTCCGGTTCGGGAGTGTTTGCGGAATATCACTTCCGGTTTTGGAAAATTATGACGATATTTCTGTTAAATACATAGGGCGGCACTCTTTCATGAAAAGTAATCACATCAATGTTGTTAAAGTGCCTGACAGGACTTTAGACCATATCAGGACTAGTTCTAATTGTAAAATATAACCTTATACTTAGTAAAACTATTTTGCACAATTCACAATGTAAGGAATGTAGCTTGTAGAATTAACGCTTGTTAGTGTATCACTTGTTAGCATATAATATAGTATGTTCAGAGACATTAGAAACTGTTAAATAGCTATATATAGCTTAGAATATACTTATGAACTAGAGAATCAGTAGTGATATAGCAGAGACATATTCTAAAACATATCTTAAATAAAACATATCCTAAATAAATCCTTAATTGGCTAATCTTAGCAACGTTAAGTATAAGTAATACCTTATATAGGAATAAAAAATGACATATATACAGAAGTGGGCTATTGATATTGGAACTAATAAACTGCGTATACATTTCAAAGCTTTCTTGTTGCATGGATTAATAGAGTTACCAATAAATGGTATAACAAACCTTACTGGAGATTATCATATAAGGGACATGAGTCCTCATATGTTCTTATAATGATATCACCCAGGATCGTGACAACACTACCAGACTTGAGCTTTAATTCAAGTTTGAGTCACTATAGCTGGTAGCTAGAGTGGGCAAATGCGCCGGGGGACTGGTGAAAACCATCTCTATATCAAAATAGATGCTAACTATGCATCAAGACTAAATTTTGAAAAAGTGGTAATAGGTTAAATTAGGACAATAAATAGCTCTGACTGAGTTGTGATATCACGACAGTACAGACAACGCTATTGGTGGTTGATATAATTTTAGACAACAGGGGGCTAATTCATAGGCTAAAAAGTAAATGAGCATAAGTCTTAGTGTAATTGGAAGAGATTACGACCTTACTTAGGTCTAACAGTATGGAGACGAAATTACTGGCATAGCACTATAGTGGGCTGGTGTAATTCTAGAGTCGGTTATAACCGATGGGTCAATGTATTCTCAGAGAAATCAATAAACAATGTTGTGTGAATATCAGGATAATGTATCTATATCAGGATAAGATATAAAGGTGGATGTGCACGTAGAGAACAGCTATTAACTTAGAGGAGAAAGAGGATTTGTATAATAGGGCTATCCCATAGTGGATTAGTCTGGATGTATCATAACGGGTAAGTCCTCTAAAGGGACCCTTCAGTAGGTACCCAGTCAAATAATGGATGGCAAAGGCAGGAACACACACATAACCAGAAGTCAGGGATGATCAAGATATACAGGTGCTCCTAGAGATTCAGGAGAAGAGGGGAGAATATTTAGGGGCAGGATTTAGGTGATTTTGAATAGATGGGAAAAATCCTCTTTGTTATTTAACCCCTTAGGATGAAGGCAGTCCAGAGTGAAAATCCATTTGGATTCTGTAATAAGTAATTTTTTCTCAAAATTACCTCCTCTCCATCCTTTGTTGACTTTCTGAATGCCCATAAAGCTCAGATCTCTAATATTACCATTGTGTTTCAGGGTAAAATGTTTGTATAGCGATGTTTCCATGCTGCATTTCTCAATTTGTAACAGGTGCTCTCGTATCCTGTCTCTTAGAAGTCTCAACGTTTGGCCCACATATTGTAGACCACATGGGCATTGCAACATATATATAACCCCTCTATCTTGACAACATATCATGTCGTGGATCTTATGTGTCACTCCTGTATTGTGGCATTTGAATGTTGCAGATTTTATTCCACATTTGCAGGCTTTGCAGGACGGACAGGGAAAGAATCCTCTAATCAACTTTCCAAATACATCTTTTACTCCGACCGTCTCCTTTTTAGATATACTAGGTGCAATTCTGTTCTTTAAGTTCTTAGTTTTCCTATATATAAATCTAGGTCTGGGAGGTAGTTTCTCACCGATCACTTCATCCTCTTTCAGAAGGGACCAATGTTTATTGAAGATGTTCTCAATAATATCCCTATTTTGACTGAATTCGGTAATCATTGGGATGTCTAGAAGGTCACTCTTCTCCTCTTTTATCTTCCTCTTGTATTTGATCAAGTCCGAGCGTTCGATCTTTTCTACTTCAGATATTTTCTGATCCAACATCCTTTCAGAATATCCTCTCTCAAGGAATTTCGATTTGATCACTTGGGCCTGTTCTTCCCATTTTTCTTGGTTCGAGCAATTCTTTCTCATCCTCACCAGCTGCCCTTTTGGTATGTTGGTCTTCCAGTTATTGTGGTGGCAGCTCATCATGTGGACATAGTTGTTGCTATCCACATCTTTGAAGTATGTGGAAGTTTCTATATCTCCTTTGTTGATTTTTATCTTTAGATCCAAGAAGGTTATTTCTGTAGTGCTACACTCATACGTGAATTTCAGGTTGTTCAAGTTGTTATTCATCACTTCAATGGTGAAATCCAGATCTTCCTTCGACACCCTTCCATACCATTAGGATATCGTCTATGTAGCGACGGTAGAGGACCAGGTCCGCGCTCGCTGGGCAGGACTCCCAGAATATTTGTTCCCACCTCCCCATATAGAGGTTTGCGTAACTTGGCGCGAACCTGGTCCCCATAGCCGTGCCACAGACTTGTTGGTAATAGCTTCCATTATCGTAGAAGTAGTTGTGGTTCAGAATAAATCCAATACTTTCCAATATAAATTCCATTTGATCTGCCGGCATATCAGGATCTTTAGTGAGAAAGAATTCAACTGCTTCTATACCTTGTTGGTGTGGTATACTGGTATACAAGGATGCCACATTGCATGTAACCATAATGAATCCTTCTTCCCAAGCAAATTCTTCCAACATGTTCAATACTTGGGTCGAGTCTTTAAGATATGATGGAAGTTGTCTAACATACTTCTGTAAATTTAGATCGACGTATTCAGACAGGTTACTACTTAGGGAGTCTATACCGGATATTATCGGTCTCCCTGGTGGATTCTCAATAGATTTGTGAATTTTTAGGAAGATGATACATCACTGGAGTGATGGGATAATCCACTTTGATATAGTTGAATTCTTTCTCATTCAGAATTCCTAGTTCTTTGGCTCCATCTAATATATTTGTTAGTTCCTTGTTATAAATATTCACTGGATTTGTTGGTAATCTCTTGTAGGTGTTCTGGTCGCCAAGGATCCTTTCATTTTCCCTTCTATAGTCACTCTCATTTAGGATGACAATGCCTCCCCCTTTGTCTGCTGGCTTAATTACTATTTTGTGGTTTTTCTCCAAATTTGTGATTGTCTTGATCTGATGGTCTGTAAGGTTATGTTTCTTGATCTTCAATTTTTTCGGTTGGAGATCCTTTATTTCTTTACATACGATGGTCTCGAAGGCTTTGATTGCCGGTCCTTTACTAGTGGTCGGATAGAACACCGACTTAGGTTTCAGCCCGGTATGTATATATTGGTCTCCCTCTTCAGTGATGGTCTGTCTCTTTGGTACCCAAGTAGAATTTTCTAATGGCGATTTGGAAAAAAAACTCTTAAGGGTGAGTTTTCTAATGAATTCCTTTACGTTAATAAAGGTCTGAAATTTATCAAGGCTCCTAGTGGGTGCAAATGAGAGCCCAAATTTTAGAATCGTTGTCTCATCACTTGTCAGTGTATAATCACTTAGATTGAAGATGCCATCAGTGCTCTTCTGGTTTTCTGAATCAATTACATCTGCATCAGATTTATTCTTCTTTATTTTGACCCCTCCTCTGCTTCCTCTATGGGTCTTCTTCCTGTTCTGGAGGACATTGGCTCTTCCCATTCTACAGTTTTTTGTGATCTCGGGAATCTCTCTCTGTTGTGAGTGTGGTCCACCCCTAAAAAAGGAGCCGAAGATGACTCTGCTCCAGTGGTAATGGAATTGTTATAGTTGTCTCGTAGTTCCATCCTCGTTGCACGTTGAGTGTTCCATTCATCTCTTATCCTTGTATCTCTTGGAGATTCTCCGGATTTGTCTTGTATATATCTCTATTGTCGTAGCTATAGTTGGTCTCTCGTCTTACTCTGAGATCATCCGAATAGGAGTCCTTTCTGTTGTATTCATAGGGCTTTTCATAGCCTCCTCGTCTTTTTTGATAGAAACTATCCTCATTGTAGTTGCTTCTTGGTTGGTTATAGTAGTTCCTCCTTGGCTGGTTGAAATGGTTTCTCCATCTATGTGGATATGCTGGTGCCCACCCATGGGTCTGGTTCCTCCTATTATGCCATACACCTCTCTTCCTCTCTGGAGAATATTCCTCTCTCCATCTTGTATTTGGATTAGTGTCATAATCCCAATTGTTGGTATGTCTTATATGATTATAATTGCCCCTGGGTTTTTCCCAGTGAGCCCTTCTATAATAAGGTGGTTCTGTATATCCATCCCGGTAAAATTGTTGTCTATGATAATCTCTAGGGGCACTCTGTGGATCATAAACATGTTTGTTTTTGTGAGAACCAAGTTTGTTAGGATGTGTTTTGTGTTCTTGATCGTATATTGGGGTGTCGCCTTTGGAATCAATCGGTGGTATGTCGTTCTCCCTTTTGGTGTCTAATTCTCTCTGTTCTATCATATCCTTATCCCTGCTTTCTCTACTTTCTAATTCTCTACGTAGCTTTCTGGTTTTTTTCTGGATTATATCTTCTCTTACCTTTTTAACTTTTTTGATTAAGTTGTCTTTTCTATCAGAGATATCTTTAGATTCATGTCCTAGGCTTTCTAGATTAAGCAAAATTTCTTCATTTACCTTTATCTCACGGTCCATCTCTACAGTTAGGGACTCCCTATATTCTATGATCAGCTTCATTAGCTGATCATAGTTGCTAAGCTTAGCCAATTAAGGATTGCTAAGATTAGCCAATTAAGGATTTATTTAGGATATGTTTTATTTATGATATGTTTTAGAATATGTCTCTGCTATATCACTACTGATTCTCTAGTTCATAAGTATATTCTAAGCTATATATAGCTATTTAACAGTTTCTAATGTCTCTGAACATACTATATTATATGCTAACAAGTGATTCACTAACAAGCGTTAATTCTACAAGCTACATCCCTTACATTATGAATTGTGCAAAATAGTTTTACTAAGTATAAGGTTATATTTTACAATTAGAACTAGTCCTGATATGGTCTAAAGTCCTGTCAGGCACTTTAACAACATTGATGTGATTACTTTTCATGAAAGAGTGCCGCCCTATGTATTTAACAGAAATATCGTCATAATTTTCCAAAACCGGAAGTGATATTCCGCAAACACTCCCGAACCGGAAGTGACGTCAGAATTTGCCATAATCGGAAGTAATACTCCGTGGGCATAATTTAATTTAATTTACTTTAGAATCTCTGACAGTTATATCAGATCCATTTTATGGTATCTGACAATAGAACTTGTCTTTTAAGGATGTAATAACTGATCCGAAAATAAATGAAGTTACATAAAATATGTCACAATATGCACAGGAAGTGACATCATGAACCGGAAGTCAGATTCCGGTATCAGTTTCATATACAAATCTAATTTCTATCACAAATATAAGTTAGGTAAATAGTTTCCCTATAATATATAATACACATACTATATTGATTATAATCTGAACCCCTGAGTACTCAGCACAAATGGAATAGGATCACTGTTGGAATAGGATCACTGTTGCTAAGAATGCCCTTACCCTTGACACAATGCCCATACCCACAATGCATCTAACAGGAAGTGGGCGGAGCTTATTTTTGGCGCAAAAACTCAACACACCCATTGGCTACAATACCCTTTAAAAGGATAAAATCTCCTTAGTCAACTCAGTCTTGATAAAGGCCTATACTAGGGCCGAAACGCGTCGACTGAGTATTGGTAAGCCTATTTTCATATATGTAATATTGTGAGAGACAATCTGCACTATATTTTTCTTTTTTCACGTATTTTTAGGTGGATATCGTTTTTGGAGTTAATCTGACATCTACACCGATATCTGATTCCCTGTTCCACACATTTGTGGGCACTGTTCCTTCCACACCCCAAGGATATATCTACAAATGGGATTCCTGAAAGGAATATCCTTTTAGGTCTGGGTGACTATTTCTACTTTATTTTTTCACCATTAATTTTTGTCACGAAAACATTTTTCTATTTTTTACTATTTTTCACTATTTTCACCTGAAGTTTGGATCTGAATTGCAATTCACATTATTTTTCAACTGACATTTATTTTTCAATTGACATTTATTGACACTAATTTTCATTGAGGTTTTACATTGAGACTTATTCGTTCCGTTGATCTTTTATTTTTTACACCTGTTATTTTTCATATTTGTAATTTTTGCAATTTTTTATATATTTTTTGTATTCACCACATTGGTACCCTCACACTTTGTACCCAGGTCTGCGCAGGAGCTAGGCCACTTACCTGCGACCATCTATTGTTTTTATCTGTATGTGATTTTATTACCATTTTGAGCGTATTACCATTTGTTTTATTTTTCATGGATCCATGAGTTGTAATTTATGTTTTAGATTATGTATTAAATATCTAACATTTTATCTACCTCTATATACCTGATTATACCTTACTATCCCTATCTGCCTCCAGTTCGGTAGGCGCTTGGGGGATCCCTATTATACAGAGTGATAAGGTGTGTTAATTGTTCGGTGTAGTATAAGGGAAAGTTACCAGTGATCTTAACATTATGTTCCAGGGTGTTGTACTCACAGTTGGGAGAGGAGGAGAAGGAGAAGGGCCAACAAGCCAGGGCCCCAGGGCTCAAGCAGCCTTTGAGATAGATGTCCCCCGGAGTGGAGGTGTGGGTGCTGCTGAGGATAAAAAAAAACAGAGACATTAACAGAGTACATGGTGATATCCCAGAGGACTTCCCATACATGCACAACAATTCAAACTTGATTATTAACAGATAAATTATGGCCAGTCGGGAGGGAAAAGTAATTCTCAAGCCTGTTCTGAGGTAGGAGGACAGGCCATCATCAGGATATAAGGTAGTCAGTAATAACCATGAACATGGCAGTGAGTATAGTGATGGAGCTATTATGGGTTTTTTAAAATGTAAGATACGACCTATGGT
This sequence comes from Bombina bombina, assembly GCF_027579735.1. Taxonomy (NCBI): domain Eukaryota; kingdom Metazoa; phylum Chordata; class Amphibia; order Anura; family Bombinatoridae; genus Bombina; species Bombina bombina. The sequence continues at coordinate 232,135,607 of NC_069499.1, forward strand.
CACATTGCAGTTTCCGGCAACCCCAAATAAGCAAAACTAAACCAAAAATATAACATTGGGATGCACATGGATAGCCTAAAGAAATAGTTAACATTAAGGGTAAAGGTCACATCAGCAGAGAGGTGAGACACAGTCATCAAAATCAACAACTTGAGTGATAGCAATCTAAGCAGATCTATTCGGCCCGATAGAGTACTATTTGGCTTAAAGTTGCAATTGCTAAAACATTGGGCCATACTAATTACAGTAACCTGGGTGACCCTTATGTAGTGTAAATGTACTGGGAGATGTGCATCCGACACTTCCGGACATATGCGTGTAGAAAAACTGCACCCTGCAACATAAGAGAGAATTAAAAGAACAACAAGCTTCAATAGTTGGTGTATGAAAGAAGTTATCCTCCCATTACCTAAAGGGATCTGCAGAGGCTGCATGTGCAATATAGGCCTGCCTAGGTGAAAAGCATGGTGCCCATTATTTAAGACAAAGAGGAGTAAGTCCTTTCTTGGTCTAATTACAAGTATGTAAAGGGGCAGAGACATTCCACCCACAAGGCCCCAAGGAACAAGATGCATTGGTACAGGTGTTAGAATGTGTAGGACAAGAACTGCCATCCCAACATGTAACAACAGGATATAAAATTCAACATAATACAATCTAACGAAAAAGGCTGAAAGTGCACCCCCTTTGTAACTTATAACTCTGATTGTCCAGAATAGGAAGCCCGAGGTGGGAGCATTCCTTTGTAATTCCATTACTAGATGGAGTGACCAGCAATCTATGAACCTTCAAAGTAGCCCATTATTCACAGGATCTGTTCTGGGGACTCCCCTAGCATAGCCAAACTCCTTGAGCTTCGGTCTCTCCATAAAGAGACACAAGGAAAAGGCAAAAAAGGGCAAAAAGATCAGGTATCTACAGTCAATGCACATCGTCCTGAGTCTCCTTGTCTAGATATGACTGCAGTTCCTTAGGGGTACGAAAAAATTTAGGTCCAGCAGGTGTCTGCAATCTCAGCTTTGCAGGGTATAACAATGAGGCCTGTTTCCCCTCCCTGTACAGGCGAGAGCACAGTGGAGCAAAATCCTTGCGAAGCTTAATCACCTCTGCGGAAAAGTCCTGAAAAATTAACAGTTTTTTCCCTTCAAAAACCAGGTCCCCAGTATGGGCACGATATGCTCGTAGCAAAGCAAGTTTTTCCTGGTAGTTGAGGCATTTGAAGATTACCTGGCGTGGGCGAGCATTTAAGGTGTCCAGGCCTCTATCCGGGCCTATGCGAGGAGCACGTTCCACATCCAGAGGTAGATGGTGTGGATTTATTTTTAGCAGCTTAGGGAGTGTTAAAGCTGTAAATTCAAGCAGATATTTGTTTTTTATTGTTTCAGGGACCCCCACCACCCGAAGATTACGATTTTCAAGGTCGTCTACTTTCTCCTGCAACGCTTGATTTTGGCGCTGAAGCTGCCTCACTGAGGCAGAGGTAGATGTTCGCATATCTTCCACGTCTGATATGCGTTGGTCTGCCTGAGTGATTCTAGTGGAAAATTGGCGTACTTCACTAGTGAGAGTATCCACTCCAGCCTGGAGGGATTCCATCTTTGGTAGAAAAAATGACTTGAGCTCTTGAAGCAAAGCAGCCAAATCTGTTGTAATCACATTTGAAGATCTAGGAGAGGGTGGGAAGTCCACATGTTGCTCCGGCAGTGTTTGTTTCTAGAGGCCATCTTTCCCGCCAACGAATTGGAAACAGGCGTGAAATACTGGTCAAGCTTCATACAAAATCTTCACTAGACTATTTGCAATGTTGTTATAATTTGCTTTTTATACTTGCAAATGTCCTCTAGATGGCAGTGCAGGACTAAGAATCAGTATACACAGGGGTATAACCAAGCAAAGTGAATGCATACAACTTATATTTTTCAGTTTTCTTTCTCTCTCTTCTCTCCAGAAATCTCCCACAAACAAATGTCCAAATATGAACAATAAAAAACTGTAAATCTTTGTGTGTTTGGCAATGCTGAGTTTGGGGGAGGGAAGGGCAAATATCCAGAGTCTCTCCTTACGATATAAATTTTTCTTGTAGACCTTTGCTCTTAAGGGGGGGGGCAGCTTTAAACTGGGGGAAGTTGTTTATGCAATAAATGTCCCAGTACTGTATTACAGTATTAAGTCCCCCTCACAAAACGCATCTCACCAGAGAGTTAGAAAGTCCACAAGTCACCCTAGGCCACCTGCAGGAATCCTGATCCTCAACATGTAGGAAATACTCATAGTAGGTCAGGGAAGTGGGTTAACATCTCTATGACTGCCTTCCTTATATTTTGTGAGTCTGCTACTTTCCCCTTGCCTCCGTTTTTACCGCTGCCCTTATTGAATTAAATAAACCCGGTCTGTGACCTTTAACAGCTCACCCTCCTGTGCTCCGATGTCTGCAAGGGATGTGCCCTCACGGCAAGTCTGATCGGGCCGCTGCAGGTGTTGGAGTGGGGGAGCCGTGATCCAAGATGGCGCCCACGGTCTGCGCTCTATTGCGCACTTTTAGTCTTCCAGGGACAAGGGCGTTATTCGTCCCTTCACACTGATCTGCCAGTTGGGGCTACTGTCCTAAAGGATGCCCAACAAGGTTGGTGTGTGGGAAAGTAGACTGGCAGCGGAATTCAGCGTTTCTTGGGAGCTCAGTATACGGAGCTCTTCATTCCTGCTGCCAGTCCGTTGCTCTGCCCACCGGAAGTCCAATAAATGTGTGTTTTGTTGTTGTGTGATGTGTGTTATCATGTACGTATATGTATGTATTGTCATTCTCTCTCACATATGTTCATTTATATAAAGCAGTATAGCATTGTTGTTCCTTCCAAAATAGCGACAACTATAATATTTTCTAATGATATCTTTGAATTATAGGAAAATCCTAATGTTATATTATATTGAAATCCTGATCTTTAAGGGACACTAAAGCCATAATTTATCTTTCATGATTCATACAGAGAATACAATTTTAAACAACATTCCAATGTACTTCTATGATGTATCTGTTCATTGTTTATATATCGTTTGTTGAATACATAGCAATGCACATGGGTCAGGCAATCACAGAAGGCATCTATGTGCAGCCACCAATCATCATCTGCTGAGCCTATTTAGATATGCTGTTCATCGAAGCAAATGAATAGAATAAATAGACGTAAATTAGACACCTGTTTAAAATTGCCTACTGTTTCTGAATAATGAAATCTAGAAATGTTGTTTTATGTCCGTTTAAATATGTGTTAATTCTTGAAACTGATTTCATATTTGTGATGATACAATTGATCGTGATTTATAGTTGATGTAATGTAATTTCCCAAATTATTTTGAAGTTTAAAAAGAGAAAATGATTGCGTGCATTATGGAAAGAGGCCAGTCACGTGCACAAGCACGTATGCCCCATGGAATTCAATGGAGAAATTGAAAGATAAAAACTTCCAACACTCCTGTTGAGCGCAATGTGAGTGATGTCATGTCATTCTGTGAAAAAGTACCTGAAATCGTTATAATTTCATTATTAAAAAATGTTTTTGTGCACGTAATCTGCTGTATATTATTTGTATGTCGCGATTTCTGTATGTATGTGATGATATTTGTACGTAGTGTATGTTCATGTATGTCTATGTAAGTCAATGTAAAATGGGTTTGTGTGCATTTTTTTTTCTAACACCCGAGATCTCGTATCTTTGATCCGTTATATATTTTTATGGTTAAAAAAAAATAAAAATTAATTTATTGTACAGTGTTTGTATGAGTGTAAGTGCACTTTGTATAATATTTTTGAAGTGATTCGTGAAGGTTTTAAGTTGTGGATTGCGGAATGGATTTGTGCGTACATGGCGATTTTTGTTGCCCTATGGAGGTTTTTTAAACTTGTAATGGCTGCGTTAGGGAAATTGATGCATTATGGGCCATAACGCTACAATTTAAGTCATAACACACAACTTGTAATCTAGCTGACTGTTATGTTAATACATATTTTACCTCTGTGCTTTCCTGGTTTCTAAGCCTATGCAGACTGCTGCATATCTCAGTTCATTTGACAGACATGCAGTTTTGCCAGTTTTGACTCTTAAATAACTCCACGGGAGTGAGCACAATATTATCTATATGACACACATGAACTAGCAATGTCTAACTGTCACAAACTGTCAAAATGCAATGAGATAAGAGGCAGTTCAACAGCTTAGATATTAACATATTTCCACAAAGAATACCAAGGGCGTGATCACATACTTGGCGCGTTGTGCAAAAATGAGCGTCGCCAATTTTTCGTTTAATTGAGCAATCACATACCCGGCAAAGCAGACAAGTTACTTGTGTATATTTTACAGGTTGCGCACATTTTTTACTCCCATAAACTAACATAGAACTGGCGTCACCAGTCGGTATCACATATGCAGTGTAAGGACTTACCTGGGCAGAATGGAGATATTTTACTTTCATCTCGCCACAGATAGGCAGGCGCAGCAACCCTTGCGCACAGTAAAAAAGCACCATAACTCCCTGCAAGCCTTATCAAACACCTAATACATGCACAATATCAACCCCTAAACTGCCACCCCTCCACATTGCAATGTCTAATAAAATGTTTTAACCCCTAAACCCCCCCCACATCGCAATTACGAATAAGTTATTAACCCTTAAATTGCCACCCCCACATTGCAATCACTAATAAACGTTATTAACCCCTAAACCGCCACCCGCACATCACAATCACTAATGAAAGTTATTAACCCCTAAACCGACAACCCCCCACAACGCAAACACTTAATTAAACTATAAACCTATAAGCCCCTAAACCGCCTACCCCCACAACGCAAAGTATTAAACTAAGCCCCCAAACCTAACACCCGCTAACTTAACCCCAAATAAAATACACTTAAATAAAAAATATACTATCTACCTTAAAACAATGACAAAAAAATAAAAAAATAAAAATTACTAAAAAAAAAAAAAAAACACTAACATTACACAAAAAAACAAAAACTAACATTAAAAAAAAGGCCTTAATCTAAAAAAAAACACCCCAAAAAAAACCAACAAAAAATTAACACTAACCCCAAAATTGGTACTCACCATTGCTGAAAGCCGGCGAAACATCTTTTTCAATCTTCATCCCGGCCCCGGGTCCATCTTCTATCTTCATCCGCCACCGGGATGAAGATAGAAGATGGACCCACGGCCGGGATGAAGCTTGAAGAAGATGGTCCCGTGATGTATGAAGATGGAGCTGCCTGGATGAAGATGTTTCACCGCTAGGATGAAGATGTTTCACCAGCCTTCAGCAATGGTGAGTACCAATTTTGTGGTTAGCGTTAGGTGGGTTTTTTTTTATTTTTGGGGTGTTTTTTTTTAGATTAGAGGTTTTTTTTGTAGGCAGAAAAAGAGCTGAATGTCCTTTTAAGGGCAATGTCCATCCAAATGCACTTTCGGGGCAATGGGTAGATAAGTTTGTTGTTTTTTTTAGCTATTTTTTATTTTATTTTGGGGGTTGAGGGAGTGAGGGGGTTGTAATGTTAGGGGGTAATTATTATTTTTTTGGCAAAAGAGCTGTTAACTTTAGGGTAATACCATACAAAAGGGCTACTGGTAGTTTATTTATAGATTAGGTTTTTGTTTTTATTTTGGGGTGTTTTTTTTTTTTTTTAAACGGGGGTATTAGAATAAGAACTTTTTATTTTGGATAATTTTGTTATTTTTTGTAATGTTAGTTTTTTTTAATTTTGTATAATGTTAGTGTTTTTTAGTATTTTTGTTGTCATTTTTAATTAATTTTTAAGGTAGTTAGTATATTTTTAATTTTATTTAAGTGTATTTTAATTGGGGTTAAGTTAGCGGGTGATAGGTTAGGGTGCTTAGTTATTAGTTTAATACTTTGTGTTGTGGGGGGTGTTAGGTGTTAATAGTTTTATCAGGTACTTTGCATTGTGGGGGATGGCAGTTTAGGTGTTAATAGTTTTGTTAGGTACTTTTCGTTGTGGGTTGATGGCGGATTAGGGGTTAATATATTTATTAGGTACTTTGCATTGTGGGGGTTGGCGGTTTAGGGGTAAATAGTTTAATTGTTTGCATTGTGGGGGTTGGTGGTTTAGGGGTTAATAACTTATTAGTGATTGATATGTGGGTGAATGGCGGTTTAGGGGTTAATGACTTATTAGTGATTGCGATGTCGGCGGTGGTGGCTTAGGGGTTCATAACTTTTATTAGTAGTTGCGATGTGGGGGGCATGGAGGTTTAGGGATTTTGACATGTTTTTTTTCTTTTTCTGTTTTTGAATTTTACTTGCAAATTTTCTTTTTAGTTACGCGTGCAATATGATATACTGGCGTAAGTTACTGGCGACGCCAGAAATGTGCAGTTGCGCACATTTCTGAACCTCAACAGTTTTTCCGACTTACGGCAGTATATTATCTGGCGGTGCAGGTTATGTGATTCACCCGATCTGCAAGGTGAATTCACGGGCAACATGGGTTTCAGCAGTTGCACTGAAAAATACGCCACATATGTAATCTCGCCAAGAGAGCAAAGCAAATTTGATAATGGTCATGGATACCAGGCTGCCAAGGCCATGCTTCCTCTCATCATATGGATTATTGTGTTCCCCCTGTTTCCCTTGTTCAGTTTCCATGATTGCACGTTGCCCTGAAAGAGCTGATCGCTGCCCCGCTGGGCCCCTTTCTAGCTTGTCGAGGCCCAGCCGGAATCTTATGAAACTACTCCCCGGCTGGGCTCGCTAGAAATCCCTGCTGAACTTTATCCTAGGTCGCTCCAGAGGCCCTTTGCCTCAGCAGAAAAGATAAAAAGCAGTAAATAAAAAATGAAATTAGGGTGAACCCCTGACTAGAGCAAGAACAAATGGGACAATTTTAAATATTTGTACCAGTGATCAATTATAGGGCCAGTAGATTCTGAGATATCTGTCTGTGATGGAACGGTGTATAGTATTAGTGGCCAGGGAGTTAAGAGGAAGTCTCAAAGGAAATGTCAGATTAAGGAGTATGATTATAGATTTTCGATTAGATCATGTTCAATTTGGACCCATTTTTAGTATGAGCATTTTTACACAAGTCGTGAATTTTAACTAAAAACAAAACCATCCGATAGTAATATATATTTGGAACGCCAATCCTCACTAGTCCTTAGGGATATACAGTGTATTAGTTGCTAACCTGGGGTGGTAATGTTTCCAAATGAAAGAATTAAGTATTTTTTGAAATTGGATTTTTTTTTTACATCTGTGAGAGGAATTAGTGAAGTCTGAAAAAAGTATAAAAAATTGGGTAGGATTGTCATTTTGACTGTATTCGCTCGGCCTAGCTATGATATGGGTTTACCTTCCCAAGTTCTAAGTTAAGATTTTATATCTTGCATTAAACTATCATAATTCAAAGATAGCAAATGGGATTGATTCAGAGATATCTGAACCCACAAGTATTTAATAGTATCAGTATGGACATGGAAATTATGGGCCCCATCCGATATGCAGCGTCGCCTGCAAAAGCCGGCGACGCCGGTTTTTGCGCGGGTTTGGTATCCTATATATAGCGCCGCATATAAATGCGGCATGTATATTTCACCTGTCGGACATAGTTTTTTTACCCATAGACTAACATATAAAACACGTGCAATTTGGTATCCTATATCCAGCGCAAGGCCTTACGTGGCGAAAATGGAGAAATCTTACTCCATTTTCACCTCGCCATAAAATGCACCTGTAGCAGGCCTTGCGCTGAGTATTGGAGCACCGTAACTCCCTAAAATGCCTTCTAAAAAAAAACTAACACCTAACGCATGCGCAATGCCTGTCAACCGCAATCCCTAATAAAGTGTATTAACCCCTAAACCGCCGCTCCTGGAGCCCACCGCCACCTACATTATATGTAATAACCCCTAAACCGTCGCTCCCGGACCCCGCCGCCAGCAACATTAAATTTATTAACCCCTAATCTGACCCCCCTACACCGCCGCCACCTACATTAAATTTATTAACCCCTAATCTGACCCCCCTACACCGCCGCCACCTACATTAAATGTATTACCCCTAAACCTAAGTCTAACCCTAACACCCCCCTAACTTAGTAATATTATTTATATTTATTTAAATAATAATTATTATTAACTAAAGTATTCCTATTTAAAACTAAATACTTACCTCTAAAATAAACCCTAAGATAGCTACAATATAATTAATAATTACATTGTAGCTATTTTAGGATTTGTATTTATTTTACAGGCAACTTTGTATTTATTTTAACTAGGTACAATAGCTATTAAATAGTTAATAACTATTTAATAGCTACCTAGTTAAAATAATTACAAAATTACCTGTAAAATAAATCCTAACCTAAGTTACAAATACACCTAACACTACACTATCAATAAATTAATTAAATTAATTAACTACAATTATCTAAAATAAAATACAATTAAATAAACTAAACTATAGTACAAAAAAAAATATTACAAGAAGTTTAAACTAATTACACCTAATCTAAGCCCCCTTATAAAATAAAAAAGCCCCCCAAAATAATAAAATTCCCTATCTTAAACTAAATTACAAATAGCCCTTAAAAGGGCCTTTTGCGGGGCATTAATTTATTGATAGTGTAGTGTTAGGTGTATTTGTAACTTAGGTTAGGATTTATTTTACAGGTAATTTTGTAATTATTTTAACTAGGTAGCTATTAAATAGTTAATAACTATTTAATAGCTATTGTACCTAGTTAAAATAAATACAAAGTTGCCTGTAAAATAAATATAAATCCTAAAATAGCTACAATGTAATTATTAATTATATTGTAGCTATCTTAGGGTTTATTTTATAGGTAGGTATTTAGTTTTAAATAGGAATACTTTAGTTAATAATAGTAATATAATTTATATTTATTTAAATAATAATTAAGTTGGGGGGGGTGTTAGGGTTAGATTTAGGTTTAGGAGGTAATACATTTAATGTAGGTGGCGGCGGTGTAGGGGGGTCAGATTAGATGTTAATATATTTAATGTAGGTGGCGGCGGTGTAGAGGGGTCAGATTAGAGGTTAATATATTTAATGTAGGTGGCGGCGGTGTAGGGGGTCAGATTAGAGGTTAATATATTTAATGTAGGTGGCAGTGGGGTCCGGGAGCGGCGGTTTAGGAGTTAAACACTTCATTTAGGTGTGCCGTAAGTCACTGGCGACTCCAGAAATTTGTGGTTACGCTCATTTCTGGACATCGCTAGTTTATCCGACTTACGGCACTTTAGCAACTGCCGGCGGGGTATATGTAATACCCCGATGTGCGAGGTGAAACTACGGGAGGCACGGGTTCCCTCGCTTGCGCCGAAAACTACGCCGTATATCAGATCGCGCCCTATATTTCTCTTTGATGTAAGTTATTTTTGTGTTGCACATTGTGACACATATTTCGGACTTAGTAGTCTTTATACGGAAATTAGAATACTTGCCATATGTATCTAAAATATGCATAAGGGCATGGATTGATTCGTCAGGGCTGGTTGAAGAAAAAAAAAAGACACTTTGTATTGTTTATTGGCAATCTGAACTCCCTTGACAACTGGATTTAGTCTAATAAACGTTGCTAAGACTTCCATCGCCAGAACAAACAATAACAGGGAGAAGGTCCATCCCTGGTGGGTGTATTAGATATCGGGAAGGGTTGGGATACAGAATCATTAAGCTTAATTTTTGTGCCCGATATAAAGTCAATATTTTATTAATAAAGGAATCGTCAAAACCAAAATTTGGATAAAGTTTTAAAAAGGACCAATTAAGTTTATTGATTGCTTTACCAGCATCCATAGGAATGAAAGCTGTTGGTATCCACCGAGTAGAAGCATGTTCCATAAGGGAGATATGTTGCAACAGTGTCATCCTCATACACTCACCCACACTTGAGGCTCATTGTTCTGATGTAACATGGGTTCTTCAGAGACTACGTGAGAACGGCCTGTTTTGTAAACTCAAGAAATGTGAGTTCCATCAGACTCAAGTAACCTTCCTAGGTTATGTTATCTCCGTTGCAGGGTTCTCCATGGATCCTGACAAGTGGCCTCCCAGTTCTGCAGTGGCCTTGCCCAGTTGGTCTTCGGTCTATTCAACGTTTTTTGGGGTTCGTCAATTACTATAGAAAGTTTATTAAAAAAAATTCTTCCTTGGTCAAACCTATCACAGACATGACCCGTAAAGAGAATGATCCACTCCGTTGGTCACCTACTGCCATTAAGGCCTTTGATAGTCTTAAGACTGCCTTTGCTGCCACTCCAGCTCTGGCTCATTCTAACCCTGTCCTGCCTTTCGTTCTTGAGGTCGATGAGCCTGAGACTGGAGTAGTGCCTTCTTGTCTCAACGTCCTACACCCGACGGTTCCTTGCATCCGTGTGGTTTCTTCTCTAAGAAATTGTCTCCAGCAGAGTGCAATTATGAAATTGGCGACAGGGAATTACTGGCCATTATTTTGGCACTCAAGGAATGGAGGCATCTTCTCAAGGGTACTAGCCTGCCAGTGCTCATTCTTACTGACCACAAGAATTTAACTTATCTATCTGAAGCAAAACGTTTGTCGCCCAACAGGCCAGATGGGCGCTATTTTTGTCTCGGTTTAATTATGTGGTCTCCTACCTGCCTGGTAGTAAGAATGTTAGGGCTAATGCCCTCTCTCAACAATTTTCTCCTCTATCCAAGGAGGAGTCTGTACCTACTCCAGTTATACCTTCTGACCATATTTTGGCTACCATACGTACTAATTTGACTTCTCCCTTGGGGGAGGAGATCCTGGCTGCACAAACCAATGCACCTCCTGAGAAACCTAATGGTAAGAGTTTTGTTCCTGAGAATCTTCGAACTAAACTTTTGCACACTTACCACTATCCTAAAGCCGCAGGTCACCCAGGCAAGAACCAAATGATTTGGTCTGTCACTCGACAATTCTGGTGGCCAGGTCTTCATTCTGATGTTGCTGCGTATGTTGCCTCCTGCTCAGTTTGTGCACAGAATAAGACTCCTCAGTGCCTTCCTGTGGGTCTTCTTCAACCTATTGCTAATGGTGAGCATCCTTGGACACATCTTTCCATGGACTTCATTGTCAAGCTCCCTGTTTCCAATGGCAATACTGTTATCCTTATGGTGGTTGACCGTTTTTCTAAAATGTCACATTGCATTCCCTTGAAGAAGTTGCCTACCGCTCAGGAGCTTGATTCAATTTTTGCCCGGGAGGTCTTCCGTTTACATGGGTTACCCAAAGAGATAGTGTCGGTCGGGGTTAGCCAATTTGTCTCCAGATTTTGGCTTTCCTTTTGTGCTCAAATGGGGATCCAGCTTTCCTTCTCCTCGGCATATCACCCTCAATCCAATGGGGCTGCGGAACGGTCTAATCAAGCTCTGGAACAGTTCCTCTGTTGCTATGTCTCAGATCACCACAATAATTGGTCTGAACTGTTATCTTGGGTAGAGTTTGCTTGTAATAGTGCTATTAATGCTTCCTCCAAGTTATCCCCGTTCATGGTGAATTATGGGTTTCAACCATCCTTGTTGCCTGATTCATTCATGTCTCAGGGTATTCCGGCTTTGGAGGAGCATCTCCGGCAACTCTGTTCCACGTCGGTGCAGATTCAGGATTGCCTTCATCGTTCTATGCAGCGCCAAAAGTTCCAGGCTGATTATAGGAGTCTGCCTGCGCCTTCCTACCAGGTTGGTGAGAGAGTTTGGCTGTCCTCCCACAACTTGAACCTTTGTGTGCATTCCAATAAACTGGCTCCCCGTTATGTTGGTCCTTTTCGAATACTCCGACGTGTCAATCCTGTGGCCTACGCTCTTGACCTTCCTCCTGCAATGCGCATCTCCAATGTTTTTTATGTCTCCCTCTTGAAACCATTGGTTTGTAATCGGTTTACCACTGTTTTGCCTCGTCCAGGTCCTATCTTTGTTGACTCTTTTATGTCCAGAGGCTGCGTACAGTATTTGGTTCACTGGAGGGGCTACAGTCCGGAGGAGTGTTCATGGGTTCCCTCCTCTGATGTTCATGCTCCCACCCTCCTCCATGCCATCCATGCCCATTTCCCCAAAAAGCCTTTTGTCCTCCCGTGGGGGAGGGGTCATTTAGGGGGGGTACTGTCAGGGTTTTTTCCCTGCTTTGCTTGCCATGTGTTGCTGGCAGCCATTTTACTCACCTCTCTTGCTGACTCTGGTGCATACTGTGTGATGCTGCTCATTTCCTGCACTTCCTTTTATGGCCGACTGGTGTACATCATCCGTGTGAGAGAGGATGCAGTCTCAGAATTGTGATGTCATCACTTATTATTTAAATGGCTTCTCTTCAGTATGCTTTGTCCTTGCATTTTCTCAGACCTGTTTGTGAGAGCTCCTGTGTATTACCTGGCTGTCTGACGTGGTTCCTGATCCCTGGCTTGTTCCTGACTCTGCTGTTCTCCTTGTTCCTGATTCCGGCTTGTCTGACTACTCGCTTTGGCTCCTGACTCGGCTTGTCTGACTACCAGTTCTGGTTTTGATTCCTGGCTTGTTATTTTACTTGTGGGCTTTTTATTATTTTTTGCTATTAATAAAGGTGTGATTATTTTTGCATGCCTCAATTTCATTCCTGGCACCCTGACAGTGCTTCACATAGCCTACTATACAGATGGTTTCAAAATTGTGATTGAAACTCCGGTTTCCAACTGCTTAATAGCACCATCTCTGCTCAGAGCTCCTCTATCCTGCGACCTTGTCCCGGCACGGTCAAGCTCCACCTCTTCCAAGTCATTTTTTTAATGAATCACTGAGAGGATTGAGAGAAAGCAATATACATCAAGTCTTTCAGGTTATGACACAACTAGGGAGTCCTAAGAAACACTCAGAAAACCAAAATATAAACAGGTAACCTCACCTCCTGAGGAGACCCAACTCCTTGCGTACCCCATGCTCTCTAAATCGCACCTCAGACCAAAAGACAGACAGCTATTAATACAATAACCCATGATGGGTAGAAAAAAAACTCAAAAAGGCCAAGCACTGAATAAAACACTCCCCAGGATAGATTGTACAATGGGAGATCTAGCACAGACCCTTAAATAATTTGAAATATAGTTGAAGAGGGTACAAAGAGACAGGCTCAAAGAAGACTATTAAAACTCCCAGAAGAGCAAACTTATTTGTGCTGGATAAGGTTGTAATATATAGATAAATCTAGCACTGCCTCATCACTCCCTGCCTTGTACTAAATACCACCAACTTTTCTAAATGGTGGACACGGTAGGAAAAAACAGCGCCTAGATTTAGAGTTTGGCGTTAGCCATCAAAACCAGCGTTAGGGGCTCCTAACGCTGGTTTTGGGCTACCGCTGGTATTTAAAGTCGTGTAGGTAAAGGTCTAACGCTCACTTTGCAGCCACAACTTTTCCATACCGCAGATCCCCCTACGCCATTTGCGTATCCTATCTTTTCAATGGGATCTTTCTAACCCTGGTATTTAGAGTCTTGGCTGAAGTGAGCGTTAGAAATCTAACGACAAGACTCCAGCCGCAGCAAAAAGCCAGGAGTTAAGAACTTTATGGGCTAACGCCGGTTCATAAAGCTCTTAACTACTGTGCTCTAAAGTACACTAACACCCATAAACTACCTATGCACCCCTAAACCGAGGTCCCCCCACATCGCCGCCACTCTATTAAAGTTTTTTAACTCCTAATCTGCTGACCGCACACCGCCGCAACCTACATTATCCCTATGTACCCCTAATCTGCTGCCCCTAACACCGCCGACCCCTATATTATATTTATTAACCCATAATCTGCCGCCCCCAACGTCGCCGCCACCTACCTACACTTATTAACCCCTAATCTGCTGACCGGACCTCACCGCTACTATAATAAAGTTATTAACCCCTAATCCGCCTCACTCCCGCCTCAATAACCCTATAATAAATATTATTAACCCCTAATCTGCCCTCTCTAACATCGCCGACACCTAACTTCAAGTATTAACCCCTAATCTGCCGACCGGACCCCACCGCTACTTTAATAAATGTTTTAACCCCTAAAGATAAGTCTAACCCTAACACTAACACCCCCCTAAGTTAAATATAATTTTTATCTAACAAAATAAATTAACTCTTATTAAATAAATGATTCCTATTTAAAGCTAAATACTTACCTGTAAAATAAACCCTAATATAGCTACAATATAAATTATAATTATATTGTAGCTATTTTAGGATTTATATTTATTTTACAGGCAACTTTGTATTTATTTTAACCAGGTACAATAGCTATTAAATAGTTATTTACTATTTAATAGCTACCTACTTAAAATAATTACAAAAGTACCTGTAAAATAAATCCTAACCTAAGTTACAATTAAACCTAACACTACACTATCAATAAATTAATTAAATAAAATACCTACAATTATCTACAATTAAACCTAACACTACACTATCAATACATTAATTACATAAAATACCTACAAATAAATACAATTAAATAAACTAACTAAAGTACAAAAAATAAAAAAGAACTAAATTACAAAAAATAAAAAAATAATTTACAAACATTAGAAAAATATTACAACAATTTTAAGCTAATTACACCTACTCTAAGCCCCCTAATAAAATAACAAAGCCCCCCAAAATAAAAAAATTCCCTACCCTATTCTAAAATAAAAATAGAAAAGCTCTTTTACCTTACCAGCCCTTAACCCCTTAATGACCACAATGTAACCTGTATGTCACTGGTTGTTAAGGTTTTTTTCAGGACATAATAGAACAAGTCTAGCAAGAACATGCTATTAATACCCTCCCTCCAGCAGGCTTTGTGGAATAGATCAGTCTCAATGCTGGTGGCAAGACCGCACTATAAAACAATCAAGTCCCAAAAAAAGGCCAGTGACATACAGGGTACGTCGCTGGTCCTTAAGGGGTTAAAAGGGCCTTTTGCGGGACATGCCCCAAAGAATTCTGCTCTTTTGCCTGAAAAAAACACATAAAATACCCCCCCAACATTACAACCCATCACCCACATACCCCTAATCTAACCCAAACCCCCCTTAAATAAACCTAACACTAAGCCCCTGAAGATCTTCCTACCTTATCTTCACCACGCCGGGTATCACCGATCGGTCCAGAAGAGCCTCCAAAGTCTTCATCCAAGCCCAAGCGGGGGCTGAAGAAGTCCATCATCGGGCTGAAGTCTTGATCCAAGTGGGCGCTGAAGAAGTCCATCATCGGGCTGAAGTCTTGATCCAAGCGGGCGCTGAAGAAGTCCATCATCGGGCTGAAGTCTTGATCCAAGCGGGCGCTGAAGAGGTCCATCATCAGGCTGAAGTCTTCCATCAATCAGCATCTTCAATCTTCTTTCTTCCGGAGCCATCTTCTTCCAGCCGACGCGGATCCATCCTCTTCTACCGACGCCTACTCGCCGAATGACAGTTCCTTTAAATGACGTCATCCAAGATGGCGTCCCTCGAATTCCGATTGGCTGATAGGATTCTATCAGCCAATCGGAATTAAGGTAGGAAAATTCTGATTGGCTGATGGAATCAGCCAATCAGATTCAAGTTCAATCCGATTGGCTGATCCAATCAGCCAATCAGATTGAGCTCGCATTCTATTGGCTGTTCCAATCAGCCAATAGAATGCAAGCTCAATCTGATTGGCTGATTGGATCAGCCAATTGGATTGAACTTGAATCTGATTGGCTGATTCCATCAGCCAATCAGAATTTTCCTACCTTAATTCCGATTGGCTGATAGAATCCTATCAGCCAATCGGAATTCGAGGGACGCCATCTTGGATGACGTCATTTAAAGGAACCATCATTCGGCGAGTAGGCGTCAGTAGAAGAGGATGGAATCCGCGTTGGCTGGAAGAAGATGGCTCCGGAAGAAAGAAGATTGAAGATGCCGATTGATAGAAGACTTCAGCCCGATGATAGACCTCTTCAGCGCCCACTTGGATCAAGACTTCAGCCCGATGATGGACTTCTGCAGCGCCCGCTTGGATCAAGACTTCAGCCCGATGATGGACTTCTTCAGCCCCCGCTTGGATCAAGACTTCAGCCCGATGATGGACTTCTTCAGCCCCCGCTTGGGCTTGGATGAAGACTTCGGAGGCTCCTGTGGACGGATCGGTGATACCCAGCATGGTGAAGATAAGGTAGGGAGATCTTCAGGGGCTTAGTGTTAGGTTTATTTAAGGGGGGTTTTGGTTAGATTAGGGGTATGTGGGTGGTGGGTTGTAATGTTGGGGGGGTATTGTATGGTTTTTTTTTTACAGGCAAAAGAGCAGAATTCTTTGGGGCATGCCCTGCAAAAGACCCTTTTAAGGGCTGGTAAGGTAAAATAGCTTTTTTATTTGTATTTTAGAATAGGGTAGGGCATTTTTTTATTTTGGGGGGCTTTGTTATTTTATTAGGGGGCTTAGAGTAGGTGTAATTAGCTTAAAATTGTTGTAATCGTTTTCTAATGTTTGTAAATTATTTTTTTATTTTTTGTAACTTAGTTCTTTTTTTATTTTTTGTACTTTAGTTAGTTTATTTAATTGTATTTATTTGTAGGTATTTTATGTAATTAATTTATTGATAGTGTAGTGTTAGGTTTAATTGTAGGTAATTGTAGGTAGTTTATTTAATTAATTTATTGATAGTGTAGTGTTAGGTTTAATTGTAACTTAGGTTAGGATTTATTTTACAGGTAATTTTGTAATTATTTTAACTAGGTAGCTATTAAATAGTTATTAACTATTTAATAGCTATTGTACCTGGTTAAAATAAATACAAAGTTACCTGTAAAATAAATAGTAATCCTAAAATAGCTATAATATAATTATAATTTATATTGTAGCTATATTAGGGTTTATTTTACAGGTAAGTATTTAGCTTTAATTAGGATTAATTTATTTAATAAGAGTTAATTTATTTCGTTAGATAAAAATTATATTTAATTTAGGGGGGTGTTAGGGTTAGGGTTAGACTTAGCTTTAGGGGTTAATAAATTTAATAGAGTAGTGGTGAGGTCCGGTCGGCAGATTAGGGGTTAATACTTGAAGTTAGGTGTCGGTGATGTTAGGGAGGGCAGATTAGGGGTTAATACTATTTATTATAGGGTTAGTGAGGCAGATTAGGGGTTAATAACTTTATTATAGTAGCGGTGAGGTCCGGTCGGCAGATTAGGGGTTAATAAGTGTAGGTAGGTGGCGGCGGTGTTAGGGGCAGCAGATTAGGGGTTAAAAAAAATATGCAGGGGTCAGCGATAGCGGGGGCGGCAGATTAGGGGTTAATAAGTGTAAGGTTAGGGGTGTTTAGACTCGGGGTACATGTTAGGGTGTTAGGTGCAGATATAGGAAGTGTTTCCCCATAGGAAACAATGGGGCTGCGTTAGGAGCTGAACGCTGCTTTTTTGCAGGTGTTAGGTTTTGTTCAGCTCAAACGGCCCCATTGTTTCCTATGGGGGAATCGTGCACAAGCACGTTTTTGAAGCTGGCCGCGTCCGTAAGCACCGCTGGTATTGAGAGTTGCAGTGGCGGTAAATATGCTATACGCTCCCTTTTTGGAGCCTAACGCAGCCCTTCTGTGAACTCTAAATACCAGTGGTATTTAAAAGGTGCGGGGGAAAAAAAGCCAGCGTTAGCTACGCGGGTCGTTACCGACAAAACTCTAAATCTAGCCGCAAGTTATTTAGATAGGTACAGGAGCAACAGGTTGTTGCTGTAGTGGTTTATACACATAACATAACCATGAGGTAACATCCCACACCTAAGTTTATCCCAATAGTAGGCAATCAGGAATTCCCAGCAGGGAGTCAGCACCCTTTCATGTTTGGAAAACTATGGGGGCTTAGAACGGTGGGAGATGTTCTTGATCCATTATTACACATGGTGAGAACTTTTCAAGAACTACGAAGGTTATTTGATATCCCTAATAAACACTTCTTTGTATATCTACAATTAAGACACTATGGCCTAGATTTAGAGTTTGGCGTTAGCCGTGAAAACCAGCGTTAGAGGCTCCTAACGCTGGTTTTAGGCTACCGCCGGTATTTGGAGTCACTCAAAATAGGGTCTAACGCTCACTTTCCAGCCGCGACTTTTCCATACCGCAGATCCCCTTACGTAAATTGCGTATCCTATCTTTTCAATGGGATTTTTCTAACTCCGGTATTTAGAGTCGTTTCTGAAGTGAGCGTTAGACATCTAACGACAAAACTCCAGCCGCAGGAAAAAAGTCAGTAGTTAAGAGCTTTCTGGGCTAACGCCGGTTTATAAAGCTCTTAACTACTGTACTCTAAAGTACACTAACACCCATAAACTACCTATGTACCCCTAAACCGAGGTCCCCCCACATCGCCGACACTCGGAAAAAATTTTTTAACCCCTAATCTGCCGACCGCCACCTACGTTATCCTTATGTACCCCTAATCTGCTGCCCCTAACACCGCCGACCCCTGTATTATATTTATTAACCCCTAATCTGCCCCCCTCAACGTCGCCTCCACCTGCCTACACTTATTAACCACTAATCTGCCGACCGCAAAGCGCCGCCACCTACGTTATCCTTATGTACCCCTAATCTGCTGCCCCTAACACCGCCGACCCCTGTATTATATTTATTAACCCCTAATCTGCCCCCCTCAACGTCGCCTCCACCTGCCTACACTTATTAACCCCTAATCTGCCGACCGGACCTGAGCGCTACTATAATAAAGTTATTAACCCCTAATCCGCCTCACTAACCCTATCATAAATAGTATTAACCCCTAATCTGCCCTCCCTAACATCGCCGACACCTAACTTCAATTATTAACCCCTAATCTGCCGACCGAATCTCGCCGCTATTCTAATAAATGTATTAACCCTAAAGCTAAGTCTAACCATAATACTAACACCCCCCTAAGTTAAATATAATTTAAATCTAACGAAATTAATTAACTCTTATTAAATAAATTATTCCAATTTAAAGCTAAATACTTACCTGTAAAATAAATCCTAATATAGCTACAATATAAATTATAATTATATTATAGCTATTTTAGGATTTATATTTATTTTACAGGTAACTTTGTATTTATTTTAACCAGGTACAATAGCTATTAAATAGTTCATAACTATTTAATAGCTAAAATAGTTAAAATAATTACAAATTTACCTGTAAAAGAAATCCTAACCTAAGTTACAAATAAACCTAACACTAGACTATCAATAAATTAATTAAATAAACTACATACAATTACCTACAATTAACCTAACACTACACTATCAATAAATTAATTAAATACAATTCCTACAAATAAATACAATTAAATAAACTAGCTAAAGTACAAAAAATAAAAAAGAACTAAGTTACAAAAAATAAAAAAATATTTACAAACATAAGAAAAATATTACAACAATTTTAAACTAATTACACCTACTCTAAGCCCCCTAATAAAATAACAAAGCCCCCCAAAATAAAAAAATGCCCTACCCTATTCTAAATTACTAAAGTTCAAAGCTCTTTTACCTTACCAGCCCTGAACAGGGCCCTTTGCGGGGCATGCCCCAAGAAATTCAGCTCTTTTGCCTGTAAAAAAAAACATACAATACCCCCCCAACATTACAACCAACCACCCACATACCCCTAATCTAACCCAAACCCCCCTTAAATAAACCTAACACTAAGCCCCTGAAGATCATCCTACCTTGTCTTCACCATACCAGGTTCACCGATCGGTCCAGAAGAGCTCCTCCGATGTCCTGATCCAAGCCCAAACGGGGGGCTGAAGAGGTCCATGATCCGGCTGAAGTCTTCATCCAAGCGGGCCAGAAGAGGTCTTCCATCCGATTGAAGTCTTCATCCAAGCGGCATCCATCCGGAGCGAAGCGGCAGCATCCTGAAGACCTCCACCGCGGAACATCCATCCTGGCCGACGACTGAACGAAGAATGACGGTTCCTTTAATCCTATCAGCCAATCGGAATTCGAGGGACGCCATCTTGGATGAAGTCATTTAAAGGAACCGTCATTCGTCGTTCAGTCGGCCAGGATGGATGTTCCGCGTCGGAGGTCTTCAGGATCCTGCCGCTCCGCTCCGGATGGATGACCATAGAAGATCCTGCTTGGATGAAGACTTCAATCGGATGGAAGACCTCTTCTGCCCCGCTTGGATGAAGACTTCAGCCGGATCATGGACCTCTTCAGCCCCCCGCTTGGGCTTGGATCAGGACATCGGAGGAGCTCTTCTGGACAGATCGTTGAACCCGGTGAGGTGAAGACAAGGTAGGAAGATCTTCAGGGGCTTAGTGTTAGGTTTATTTAAGGGGGGTTTGGGTTAGATTAGGGGTATGTGGGTGGTGGGTTGTAATGTTGGGGGGGGTATTGTATGTTTTTTTTTTACAGGCAAAAGAGCTGAACTTCTTGGGGCATGCCCCGCAAAGGGCCCTGTTCAGGGCTGGTAAGGTAAAAGAGCTTTGAACTTTAGTAATTTAGAATAGGGTAGGGCATTTTTTTATTTTGGGGGGCTTTTTTATTTTATTAGGGGGCTTAGAGTAGGTGTAATTAGTTTAAAATTGTTGTAATATTTTTATTATGTTTGTAAATATTTTTTTATTTTTTGTAACTTAGTTCTTTTTTATTTTTTGTACTTTAGCTAGTTTATTTAATTGTATTTATTTGTAGCAATTGTATTTAATTAATTTATTGATAGTGTAATGTTAGGTTAATTGTAGGTAATTGTAGGTAGTTTATTTAATTAATTTATTGATAGTGTAGTGTTAGGTTTAATTGTAAATTATTTTAACTATTGTAGCTATTAAATAGTTCTTAACTATTTAATAGCTATTGTACCTGGTTAAAATAATTACAAAGTTGCCTGTAAAATAAATATAAATCCTAAAATAGCTATAATATAATTATAATTTATATTGTAGCTATATTAGGATTTATTTTACAGGTAAGTATTTAGCTTTAAATAGGAATAATTTATTTAATAAGAGTTAATTAATTTCGTTAGATTTAAATTATATTTAACTTAGGGGGGTGTTAGTGTTAGCTTTAGGGGTTAATACATTTATTAGAATAGCGGTGAGCTCCAGTCGGCAGATTAGGGGTTAATGTTTGAAGTTAGGTGTCGGCGATGTTAGGGAGGGCAGATTAGGAGTTAATACTATTTATTATAGGGTTAGTGAGGCAGATTAGGGGTTAATAACTTTATAATAATAACGGTGCGGTCCGGTCGGCAGATTAGGGGTTAATAAGTGTAGGCAGGTGGAGGCGACGTTGTGGGGGGCAGATTAGGGGTTAATAAATATAATATAGGGGTCGGCGATGTTAGGGGCAGCAGATTAGGGGTACATAGGGATAATGTAGGTTGCGGCGGTGTACGGAGCGGCAGATTAGGGGTTAATAATAATATGCAGGGGTCAGCGATAGCGGGGGCAGCAGATTAGGGGTTAATAAGTGTAAGGTTAGGGGTGTTTAGACTCGGGGTACATGTTAGGGTGTTAGGTGCAGACGTAGGAAGTGTTTCCGCATAGCAAACAATGGGGCTGCGTTAGGAGCTGAACGCGGGTTTTTTGCAGGTGTTAGGTTTTTTTTCAGCTCAAACAGCCCCATTGTTTTCTATGGGAGAATCATGCACGAGCACGTTTTTGAGGCTGGCCGCTTGCGTAAGCAACTCTGGTATCGAGAGTTCAAGCTGCGTTAAATATGCTCTACGCTCCTTTTTTGGAGCCTAACGCAGCCTTTATGTGGACTCTCAATACCAGAGTTATTTTTATGGTGCGGCCAGAAAAAAGCCGGCATTAGCTACGCGGGTCTTTACCGACAAAACTCCAAATCTAGGCCTAAATAATTCCTATTTAAAACTAAATACTTACCTGTGAAATAAAACCTAAGCAAGCTACAATATAACTAATAGTTATATTGTAGCTAGCTTAGGTTTTATTTTTATTTCACAGGTAAGTTTGTATTTATTTTAAATAGGTAGACTAGTTCGTAAATAGTTAATAACTATTTATTAACTACCTAGTTAAAATAAATACAAACTTACCTGTGAAATAAAACCTAACCAGCCTTACACTAAAACCTAAAATTACAAAAACAAAACCCACTAAATTACAAAAAATAAAAAAAACATAATTTATGTAAGAACTTACCTGATAAATTCATTTCTTTCATATTGGCAAGAGTCCATGAGCTAGTGACGTATGGGATATACATTCCTACTAGGAGGGGCAAAGTTTCCCAAACCTCAAAATGCCTATAAATACACCCCTCACCACACCCACAAATCAGTTTAACGAATAGCCAAGAAGTGGGGTGATAAGAAAAAAGTGCGAAAGCATAAAAAACAAGGAATTGGAATAATTGTGCTTTATACAAAAAAATCATAACCACCACAAAAAAGGGTGGGCCTCATGGACTCTTGCTAATATGAAAGAAATGAATTTATCAGGTAAGTTCTTACATAAATTATGTTTTCTTTCATGTAATTAGCAAGAGTCCATGAGCTAGTGACGTATGGGATAATGACTACCCAAGATGTGGATCTTCCACGCAAGAGTCACTAGAGAGGGAGGGATAAAATAAAGACAGCCAATTCCGCTGAAAAATAATCCACACCCAAAATAAAGTTTAAATCTTATAATGAAGAAAACTGAAATTATAAGCAGAAGAATCAAACTGAAACAGCTGCCTGAAGTATTTTTTTCTACCAAAAACTGCTTCAGAAGAAGAATACACATAAAAAATGGTAGAATTTAGTAAAAATATGCAAAGAAGACCAAGTTACCGCTTTGCAAATCTGAACAATCAAAGCTTCATTCCTAAATGCCCAGGAAGTAGAAACTGACCTAGTAGAATGAGCTGTAATCCTTTGAGGCGGAGATTTACCCGACTCGACATAAGCATGATGAATTAAAGATTTCAACCAAGATGCCAAAAGAAATGGCAGAGGCCTTCTGACCTTTCCTAGAACCGGAAAAGATAAGAAATAGACTAGAAGTCTTTCGGAAATTCTTAGTAGCTTCAATAAAATATTTCAAAGCTCTAACAACATCCAAAGAATGCAATAAACTCTCCTTAGAATTTTTAGGATTAGGACATAATGAAGGAACCACAATTTCTCTACTAATGTTGTTAGAATTCACAACCTTAGGGAAAAAAAATTAAAAAAAAAAAAATTAAAAAGAAGTTCGCAACACCGCCTCATCCTGATGAAAAATCAGAAAAGGAGACTCACAAGAAAAGAGCAGATAATCCAGAAACTCTTCTAGCAGAAGAGATGGCCAAAAGAAACAAAACTTTCGAAGAAAGTAATTTAATGTCCAGTGAATGCATAGGTTCAAACGGAGGAGTTTGAAGAGCCCCCAGAACCAAATTCAAACTCCAAGGAGGAGAAAATTGACTTAATAAAAGATTTTATACGAACCAAAGCTTGTATAAAATAATGAATATCAGGAAGAATAGCAATCCTTCCGTGAAAAAGAACAGAAAGAGCAGAGATTTGTCCTTTCAAGGAACTTGCAGACAAACCTTTATCCAAACCATCCTGAAGAAACTGTAAAATTCTCGGAATTCTAAAAGAATGCCAGGAAAAATGATGAAAAAGACACCAAGAAATGTAAGTCTTCCAGACTCGATAATATATCATCCTAGATACAGATCTACGAGCCTGTAACATAGTATTAATCACAGAGTCAGAGAAACCTCTTTGACTAAGAATCAAGCGTTCAATCTCCATACCTTTAAATTTAAGGATTTGAGATCCTGATGGAAAAAAAGGACCTTATGACAGAAGGTCTGGTCTTAACGGTAGAGTCCACGGATGACAAGAAGCCATGCGGACAAGATCCGCATACCAAAACCTGTGAGGCCATGCTGGAGCCACCAGCAGAAAAAACGAGCATTCCTTCAGAATCTTGGAGATCACTCTTGGAAGAAGAACTAGAGGCGGAAAGATATAGGCAGGATGATACTTCCAAGGAAGTGACAATGTATCCACTGCTTCCGCCTGAGGATCCCTGGATCTGGACAGATACCTGGGAAGTTTCTTGTGTAGATGAGAAACCATCAGATCTATTTCTGGAAGTCCCCACATTTGAACAATCTGAAGAAACACCTCTGGGTGAAGAGACCACTCGCACGGATGTAACGCTTGGCGACTGAGATAATCCGCTTCCCAATTGTCTATACCTGGGATATGAACCGCAGAGATTAGACAGGAGCTGGATTCCGCCCATACCAGTATTCGAGATACTTCTTTCATAGGCAGAGGACTGTGAGTCCCTTCTTGATGATTGATATATGCCACAGTTGTGACATTGTCTGTCTGAAAACAAATGAACGATTCTCTCTTTAGAAGAGGCCATGACTGAAGAGCTCTGAAAATTGCACGGAGTTCCAAAATATTGATTGGAAATCTCACCTCCTGAGATTTCCCAAACCCCTTGTGCTGTCAGAAACCCCCATACAGCTCCCCAACCTGTCAGACTTGCATCTGTTGAGATCACAGTCCAGGTTGGAAGAAAAAAAGAAGCCCCCTGAACCAAACGATGGTGGTCTGTACCACGTCAGAGAGTGTTGAACAATCGGTTTTAAAGATATTAAATGAGATATCTTTGTATAATCCCGGCACCACCGGTTCAGCATACAGAGCTGAAAAGGTCACATGTGAAAATGAGCAAAGGGGAACACGTCCAATGCAGCAGTCATAAGAACCTAGAATTTCCATGCATAAAGCTACCGAAGGGAATGATTGAGACTGAAGGTTTCGATAAGCTGAAACCAATTTTAGACGTCTCTAATCCAACAGAAACAGAGACATGGACACTGAATCTATCCGGAAATCTAAAAAAGGTTACTCTTGTCTGAGGAATCAACAAACTTTTTGGTTAATTGATCCTCCAACCATGTTCTTGAAAAAACAACACTCATAAAAAGCTGGAAAGGATCTTTCCATTGAAAATAAGCAAAGGGAATTGAATCCAATGCTGTTAAAACTTCTATGCATATATAGCAACTGAAGGAAATAATAGAGACTAAAGGTACCGACAGACGGAACCCAAATCAAAATGTCCCTTGTCTGATAGAGACAAAGATAGTGACATAAACCATCTGGAAACCTAAAAAAGGTGACCCTTGCGTGAGGAATCAAGAGCTTTTGAAAAAAAGATCCTCTAACTATGTCCTGAAGAGCAAGTGAAACATATGAGATTCCGCATCCACAGGAAATAATCTGAATGCAAACAGAAAAATGAAGAATATGCATTTATTGTATCTAATGAAAACAAATAATGCTATCAATGACCATAAAAAAGGCAGAATAGTTTGAATAAAACTCCAAAACCCAGTTCCTAGAAAAAGAACTGCAAGAAATACCCCAGAAGATTCCAGGTCTGAGCAGCGCTTGAGCCATGCTTCAACAGTATCCAAAATATATAGGACAGAAACACACTGAAAGAAAGTGTTAGCCTTACTGGAATAAAATCAAAGAAATTTGGACAGAATAGAACCAAATAAATTTCAAAGAAGTCTTAACCTGCCCCTTACCAGCGAAGCTGGAATACGGCACGTACATCGCAATATTAGGGAGCTGATCCCAATTATAAACATGTTACTTGGGAAAGAACTCAGGAATTCGTTCCTTAATAAGAACAACCAAACTAATATAAGCTTAAAGTTTAGTCTTAGAACTCAATCTTGAAGCCCATAGTAACAGTTAAGAATTGAATCCAATTATAATTGATTATCTTAGAAAAAAAGAAATATGGATTTTCTTTTTGTTTTTTTGTATTTTGTTTTTTTTTAAAAAACACAAAATTCTTCTAGCTAAAATAGCTAAAGACATAGATTAACCCTCATTTGCGAAAATATTCAATAAAATGAAGACACAAATGAAATCATTAGCATGATAGTCCAGTTTAAAGAACCAGTCAAAACAGAGGACTTGCAAAATGCAAAACAACAAGACAAATGCAACAGCACCTAAGTCTAGTAAATGTTGTCCCTTTAACAATGCTAAAATAAATCATAATCTGATACTTAGAAAAGTACCTGAAACTAAATAATTTTCCATAAATAAGATATAACTATATAAAGGAAAATAAATACTATTTTGCTATAACAACAATAGCATAATTAGTAGGAGTAGAGATAGCTCCAATAAATTGGAGAACCCTCCAAATTAAATTTAACTGCTGACAAAGAATATAGTTTAAAAATAAAAGAAAATTCTCAGCCTATTCCATTCTCTAGTATGGGAAATTGGAAGGAAATCACAGAAGAATAAAAAGGCAGAAATAGTGTCAGCTAGTTTTAAAGAACTAGTTACCTTAATATCCAAAATAATCAACACCTCTTCAACAAAGAACAAATGTACTTTAATAAAAAATTTATATAAAAAAGTAGATTTGTTAGTGTCAATATCTGATGAAGAGAATTTCTGAAAGAGAAAAAAAAACATCATCAGAGAAGGATAAATCAGTATGTTGTTGGTCATTTGAAACTTCAATAATTAAAAAAGAAGTGAAAAAGACCTAAAAATTGTATTAGAAGGCACGAAGTCAGACAAAGCCTTAATCAGAAAAAATATTTCTTATAAATCTTCTAAACATTTCTTGTACTTAAGAATGGAAATGTATAAAGCATAAATACTAATGGAATCTGCATGTAAAAGTATATCAAAATAACTTAATACAAACCATAGCTAAAGATAAACATTTATAACATTTAAAATAAAAGAACTTAGCTTTGGTAGAACTGAAACTCAGTTAAGCATTTTTCCAGAAGTGGCTTCTGACTCAGGGACAAACGGAGACATCTTGCAATATGTAATAGAAAAAACAACATATAAAGCAAAATTGATCAAATTTCTTAAATGACAGTTTCAGGAATGGGAAAAAAAATGCCAGTGAACAAATTTCTAGCAACCAGAAGCAATAAATAATGAGACTTAAATAATGTGGAGACAATAGTGACGCCCATATTTTTTAGCGCCAAAAATGACGCCACATCCGGAACGCCGACACTTTTGGCGCAAAAAAAGTCAAAAAAATGACGCAACTTCCGGCGCCAAAAAAGTCCGCGCCAAGAATGACGCAATAAAATGAAGCATTTTCAGCCCCCGCGAGCCTAATAGCCCACAGGGAAAAAGTCAAATTTTAAGGTAAGAAAAAAATTGATTAATCCATATGCATTATCCCAAATATGAAACTGACTGTCTGAAATAAGGAACGTTGAACATCCTGAGTCAAGGCAAATAAATGTTTGAACACATATATTTAGAACTTTATACAAAAGTGCCCAACCATAGCTTAGAGTGTCACAGAAAATAAGACTTACTTACCCCAGGATACTCATCTACAAGTAGTAGAAAGACAAACCAGTACTGAAACGAGAATCAGTAGAGGTAATGGTATATATAAGAGTATATCGTCGATCTGAAAAGGGAGGTAAGAGATGAATCTCTACGACCGATAACAGAGAACCTATGAAATAGACCCCGTAGAAGGAGATCATTGAATTCAAATAGGCAATACTCTCCTCACATCCCTCTGACATTCACTGCACGCTGAGAGGAAAACCGGGCTCCAACCTGCTGCGGAGCGCATATCAACGTAGAATCTAGCACAAACTTACTTCACCACCTCCATAGGAGGCAAAGTTTGTAAAAACTGATTTGTGGGTGTGGTGAGGGGTGTATTTATAGGCATTTTGAGGTTTGGGAAACTTTGCCCCTCCTGGTAGGAATGTATATCCCATACGTCACTAGCTCATGGACTCTTGCTAATTACATGAAAGAAACACTAAATAACAAAAAATTCAATTATCAAAAATAAAAAAGAATTACACCTAATCTAATAGCCATATCAAAATAAAATAAAAACTAGACTACAATAAACTACCAATAGCCCTTAAAAGGGCTTTTTGTGTGGGGGGGGGGGGCATGTCCGTACAGCATACCTGACAGGATGCACTTTCTGTGAGCTCTGACCGAATCTTAACTAATCCACTGATTTTGGACACATTACAGTGATTCATTTATCAGCACACTACAAGATATAGCTGCTTCATCTTTAGTGGTTATAGATCAGCTTAAATCTGCTGTTTTAATGAAATTGGAGCTACAGATCAGAAATATAAGGCCTAAGGCGGCGGCCCACTATTAAGCCACAAACCCCCTGGCTACACCGGGTTACCAGTGCTGGCAGATAACATCTGCCTTACTGAACTTTTCATCTATAACACCAGATAAGGCAACATACTGATAACAAGTCCACAGATCAACAATCCAGAACTTTTCATCTTACTTAAAATCGGGAAATATCAACATGAAGACCGCATGGGAGACAAGCACACTGCAAACATTGGATCAGCGTTTTGCCAAAATAGAGTGTCTATTACACAACCTTTACCAAAAATCCTTACCTAGAGCTTTACTAGAGAACGCTGAACCCTTGATACAAAAGGTACCTGAAAGGGAACTCGAGCTGGATATGCCAAATGGGAACGACCAGAATGCGCAACTTGTTTCAAGGAAGGAGCTTTCTCCCCCACATTAACCAACCGCCTGACTATTTGAGACCCTCAATCCCAGACCTTGCAATGCAGCCCGAGCCCAGCTCCATATTACAGGCTACTGATATACCTGAAGGAAATCGGGATGATCCATGTGACACATTCACAGATCCAGCTGAGCCAACGTCTAGCTACTCAACTGACACAGCATACCCCCGAGGTATCGATGGTATACCCGAAATAATGACACCCTCCATGCAAAAAGAACCCTTGAACTTCTCCATGTATGGCCATGACCAAATACTCTCAGGCTCCTCTCTTCTACGGAGTCCTCAGAGGTCTTGAAAGAACTGGACCACTGAACCCTGAAATTTGAAGGTTGGGTTCTTCCTGGAGGCCGCAAGAATAGCCTCCTTCTCCGGAAAGCGGAACATATGGACTATGACGTCTCTAGGTGGTGCATCCCCCCTAGGTTTTGCCCTTAGGGCCTTATGGGCTCTTTCCATCTGAAAGCATCCATCCTCAGAGTGACCAGTGATGGCTTGGAATAACTGGGTTAGATATCTGTCCAATTCAGTAGGCAACACAGATTCAGGGATCCCCTTCAGGCGTATATTGCATCTACGGCTGCGATTTTCGAGGTCTTCCATCCTATCCTTTATAGTCTCCAACTCCTGTTGGTATCGAGTCACCTGCTGAGATACTGAAGTAACCTCTTCCATGACTGAGTTTTCGCTATCTTCCAGGGTGGACACTCTGTTACCTAGGTCTTGGATATCTTGTTTAATGTCGGCCAGGCTACTTGTTACAGTGTTCTGCATAGCATCCATTTTCTCCCAAAGCTTATCAAAGCTGGAAGCTATGTCTTGTTTTGATACTAGGTTTTTAATATCCGCTTTCGTAGCTGGGATAGGATCATCCCCCTGATGCAGAGTAGTGGCATCTGAATCTTCCTCCTCATCCTGGTCCTCTATAAGGGTCCCTGTTATTTTGTCTCCCTTCATTTGTTTAAAGAAGTGATGCATAGTTGGGGTTTTACCCCCTTGTGCAGGTTTATTGGATTTTATTACAAGGACAGAGACTCCTATTTTGCAATAACTTTTCATTTACTGAACAGACAGCACTTAAAAGCACTGAAAATGTTTTTGAAGTATACATAAATTAAACCAATAAGGTTACAGGTACATTTTATGTAATGAGGTAACAGCCAATCAGATAACAACATCAGGTATAAGTGAGCACAGGTATAATAACTAATCCTCTTTTCACTTTGCTGAACAGACAAGTATCCATTTAAAATTTCTTTATAAATAAATTTTATTGATACATTTATTATTTATTTATTTATTTTCTGCATTTATTAAATTAATTCATATTTGGATTTATTCGTATTTTGTTGATTTTGTTCAAAATTAATTTTTGTTATGATTTTGTTTTATTTGTTTTATCATCAGTTTGTTTCTATATGTTTGCAAATTAAAGTTTTCCTTTATATATCTTTTCGCTTTTACTTTGGGCTCTCGATGCTTCCTCTTCCTCCATTATCGGCCTCTGTCCCCGCCCCTTCTTAGTGACGCACTAGTCTCTTTTTCCCCGCCCTCAAAATCTCCTCAGCTGTCAGATTTCCAGTCACGGATATACTTTCTCTCGTACTTGTATTTTGCAACTTTTGTAACAAATCCAATTACTATTTTATTTAAATTTAGCAACGTTTTATTAGTCTTATATATTTGTAGCCTATTGTTACACTGTTAAATGATATAGCAGAGTGGTTAGCTTGTCAGTCTCTGCACAGCAGAGTCCCCTGTTTGATTCCCCATACTGAAGGAAAAAATATATTTTAAATTGTTTAGCATTTCAATCCAATTCTAGGTCAGGAGTTTTATAACAATTTATTTAACCTTATTATTATTTAATAATACATTTATTTAATTCAGGTCCTTTATTAATATGTTGAATGAAAATATTTCAGAGGTCTCTAATAAATCTTTACAAGACTATGGCCTAGATTTGGAGTTCGGCGGTAGCCGTCAAAACCAGCGTTAGAGGCTCCTAACGCTGGTTTTGGCCGCCCGCTGGTATTTGGAGTCAGTGATTAAAGGGTCTAACGCTCACTTTTCAGCAGCGACTTTTCCATACCGCAGATCCCCCTACGCCAATTGCGTATCCTATCTTTTCAATGGGATCTTTCTAACGCTGGTATTTAGAGTCGTTTCTGAAGTGAGCGTTAGAGCTCTAACGACAAAACTCCAGCCGCCTGAAAATAGCAGGAGTTAAGAGCTTTCTGGCTAACGCCGGTTCATAAAGCTCTTAACTACTGTACCCTAAAGTACACTAACACCCATAAACTACCTATTTACCCCTAAACCGAGCTCCCCCCACATCGCCGCCACTCGATTAAAATTTTTAACCCCTAATCTGCCGACCGCCACCTACGTTATACTTATGTACCCCTAATCTGCTGCCCCTAACCCCGCCGACCCCTGTATTACATTTATTAACCCCTAACCTGCCCCCCACAACGTCGCCGCCAGCTACTTAAAATAATTAACCCCTAATCTTCCGACCGCAAAGCGCCGCCACCTACGTTATCCCTATGTACCCCTAATCTGCTACCCCTAACACCGCCGACCCCTATATTATATTTATTAACCCCTAATCTGCCCCCCTCAACGTCGCCGACACCTGCCTACACTTATTAACCCCTAATCTGCCGAGCGGACCTGAGCGCTACTATAATAAAGTTATTAACCCCTAACCCGCCTCACTAACCCTATCATAAATAGTATTAACCCCTAATCTGCCCTCCCTAACATCGCCAACACCTACCTTCAATTATTAACCCCTAATCTGACGACCGGAGCTCACCGCTATTCTAATAAATTGATTAACCCCTAAAGCTAAGTCTAACCCTAACACTAACACCCCCCTAAGTTAAATATAATTTACATCTAACGAAATTAATTAACTCTTATTAAATAACTTATTCCTATTTAAAGCTAAATACTTACCTGTAAAATAAATCCTAATATAGCTACAATATAAATTATAATTATATTATAGCTATTTTAGGATTAATATTTATTTTACAGGCAACTTTTTAATTATTTTAACCAGGTACAATAGCTATTAAATAGTTAAGAACTATTTAATAGTTACCTAGTTAAAATAATAACAAATTTACCTGTAAAATAAATCCTAACCTAAGATATAATTAAACCTAACACTACCCTATCAATAAATTAATTAAATAAACTACCTACAATTACCTACAATTAACCTAACACTACACTATCAATAAATTAATTAAACACAATTCCTACAAATAAATACAATTAACTAAACTAGCTAAAGTACAAAAAATAAAAAAGAACTAAGTTACAAAAAATAATAAAATATTTACAAACATAAGAAAAATATTACAACAATTTTAAACTAATTACACCTACTCTAAGCCCCCTAATAAAATAACAAAGCCCCCCAAAATAAAAAATTCCCTACCCTATTCTAAATTAAAAAAGTTACAAGCTCTTTTACCTTACCAGCCCTGAACAGGGCCCTTTGCGGGGCATGCCCCAAGGATTTCAGCTCTTTTGCCTGTAAAAAAAAACATACCATACCCCCCCCCAACATTACAACCCACCACCCACATACCCCTAATCTAACCCAAACCCCCCTTAAATAAACCTAACACTAAGCCCCTGAAGATCTTCCTACCTTGTCTTCACCATACCAGGTTCACCGATCCGTCCTGGCTCCAACATCTTCATCCAACCCAAGCGGGGGTTGGCGATCCATCATCCGGTGCTGAAGAGGTCCAGAAGAGGCTCCAAAGTCTTCCTCCTATCCGGCAAGAAGAGGACATCCGGACCGGCAAACATCTTCTCCAAGCGGCATCTTCAATCTTCTTCCATCCGGTGCGGAGCGGGTCCATCTTGAAGCAGGCGACGCGGATCCATCCTCTTCTTCCGTTGTCTCCCGACGAATGACGGTTCCTTTAAGGGACGTCATCCAAGATGGCGTCCCTCGAATTCCGATTGGCTGATAGGATTCTATCAGCCAATCGGAATTAAGGTAGGAATATTCTGATTGGCTGATGGAATCAGCCAATCAGAATCAAGTTCAATCCGATTGGCTGATCCAATCAGCCAATCAGATTGAGCTCGCATTCTATTGGCTGTTCCGATCAGCCAATAGAATGCGAGCTCAATCTGATTGGCTGATTGGATCAGCCAATCGGATTGAACTTGATTCTGATTGGCTGATTCCATCAGCCAATCAGAAAATTCCTACCTTAATTCCGATTGGCTGATAGAATCCTATCAGCCAATCGGAATTCGAGGGACGCCATCTTGGATGACGTCCCTTAAAGGAACCGTCATTCGTCGGGAGACAACGGAAGAAGAGGATGGATCCGCGTCGCCTGCTTCAAGATGGACCCGCTCCGCACCGGATGGAAGAAGATTGAAGATGCCGCTTGGAGAAGATGTTTGCCGGTCCGGATGTCCTCTTCTTGCCGGATAGGAGGAAGACTTTGGAGCCTCTTCTGGACCTCTTCAGCACCGGATGATGGATCGCCAACCCCCGCTTGGGTTGGATGAAGATGTTGGAGCCAGGACGGATCGGTGAACCTGGTATGGTGAAGACAAGGTAGGAAGATCTTCAGGGGCTTAGTGTTAGGTTTATTTAAGGGGGGTTTGGGTTAGATTAGGGGTATGTGGGTGGTGGGTTGTAATGTTGGGGGGGGGGTATGGTATGTTTTTTTTTTACAGGCAAAAGAGCTGAAATCCTTGGGGCATGCCCCCGCAAAGGGCCCTGTTCAGGGCTGGTAAGGTAAAAGAGCTTGTAACTTTTTTAATTTAGAATAGGGTAGGGAATTTTTTATTTTGGGGGGCTTTGTTATTTTATTAGGGGGCTTAGAGTAGGTGTAATTAGTTTAAAATTGTTGTAATATTTTTCTTATGTTTGTAAATATTTTATTATTTTTTGTAACTTAGTTCTTTTTTATTTTTTGTACTTTAGCTAGTTTAGTTAATTGTATTTATTTGTAGGAATTGTGTTTAATTAATTTATTGATAGTGTAGTGTTAGGTTAGTTGTAGGTAATTGTAGGTAGTTTATTTAATTAATTTATTGATAGGGTAGTGTTAGGTTTAATTATATCTTAGGTTAGGATTTATTTTACAGGTAAATTTGTTATTATTTTAACTAGGTAACTATTAAATAGTTCTTAACTATTTAATAGCTATTGTACCTGGTTAAAATAAATACAAAGTTACCTGTAAAATAAATATTAATCCTAAAATAGCTATAATATAATTATAATTTATAT
Organism: Bombina bombina; assembly: GCF_027579735.1. Lineage (NCBI taxonomy): Eukaryota > Metazoa > Chordata > Amphibia > Anura > Bombinatoridae > Bombina > Bombina bombina. Next base: position 232,169,439 of record NC_069499.1, read on the forward strand.
TGTAGCTATATTAGGATTTATTTTACAGGTAAGTATTTAGCTTTAAATAGGAATAAGTTATTTAATAAGAGTTAATTAATTTCGTTAGATGTAAATTATATTTAAGTTAGGGGGGTGTTAGTATTAGGGTTAGACTTAGCTTTAGGGGTTAATACATTTATTATAGTAGCGGTGAGGTCCGCTCGGCAGATTAGGGGTTAATAATTGAAGGTAGGTGTCGGCGATGTTAGGGAGGGCAGATTAGGGGTTAATACTATTTATGATAGGGTTAGTGAGGCGGATTAGGGGTTAATAACTTTATTATAGTAGCGCTCAGGTCCGCTCGGCAGATTAGGAGTTAATAAGTGTAGGCAGGTGTCGGCGACGTTGAGGGGGGCAGATTAGGGGTTAATAAATATAATATAGGGGTCGGCGATGTTAGGGCAGCAGATTAGGGGTACATAGGGATAACGTAGGTTGCGGCGGTTTACGGAGCGGCAGATTAGGGTTTAAAAATAATATGCAGGGGTCAGCGATAGCGGGGGCGGCAGATTAGGGGTTAATAAGTGTAAGGTTAGGGGTGTTTAGACTCGGGGTACATGTTAGAGTGTTAGGTGCAGACGTAGGAAGTGTTTCCCCATAGGAAACAATGGGGCTGCGTTAGGAGCTGAACGCTGCTTTTTTGCAGGTTTTTTTTCAGCTCAAACAGCCCCATTGTTTCCTATGGGAGAATCGTGCACGAGCACGTTTTTGAGGCCGGCCGCGTCCGTAAGCAACTCTGGTATCGAGAGTTGCATTTGCGGTAAAAATGCTCTACGCTCCTTTTTTGGAGCCTAACGCAGCATTTGATTAAACTCTCGATACCAGAGTTAAATTTATGGTGCGGCCAGAAAAAAGCCCGCGGAGCGTTAACAGCCCTTTTACCGCCGAACTCCAAATCTAGGCCATAATGTCTTCTATGGCCTCACTTCAACAACAGATGCAATCTGTCATGGCAGCAGTTAAAGAATCTGGTCATACTCCCAGAAAAGCAACTAGCAAAAGAAAACATTTAAATATTAATAATAATGAAATGTCATATATTAATACTGCTGAGAAATCAAATAAAAGTCTGCCTAGTTCAGACAATGAGTCTGCGCTTCCCAAAAATTTAAAAGATTTTTCTTCTGAGGATTCAGATCCTGTTTTATTTAATACTAAGAGACAAAAAAAGTAAGCGCAAGAGTGACGTTGACTTTGTTTCAACATCTGAGTCGGATGACTCCTATACTTCTAATAAAGTTTGTGATGACAAAGATATTGATTCTTTTTATGAGGATGCCTCAGACTCATCATCCTCTGATGATGATTCTCCCAAATATAAAAGGTCAAAATAGATTAAGAAATCCAAGAAACCTAGACTGTTAGATAACGCAGGTGATACCTACCTTGATCCCGATGATATTGAACACCCCAGGTCTTCTAATTGGAGACCATCTAAAAGGGTTTCTAAGTTCATAGCCTTTTATATCAGGAGACCTTTATCCAAAAAATCAAAAAGTATCTTAATAGCAAAATGCCCTAGGCCAGAATTACCCAGTTTAGCTCATGCCACTCCTGAAATTGATCTTAATTTATTAAAATTCATTGGTTCAATAATTTTTAATATTCGGAAAGGACCTGACAGGTTCTTAAAGGCCTGTCAAGACAAACTATTAGACACTCTGGGTCCTGTTACTAAATTATTAGAATTATCGGAAGATGCAATCTCTAATAATACTCAGGTTGATCCTACAGTGATTAAGCAATGGGTTCAACGTCTAATTTATTTATTAGGTGACTCTAATTCAGCCTTATCCTGCCAAAGAAGGCAAATTTTATTAAGAAAACTTGATCCTTAGTTAACAGATTTCGCTCCCAAAGAAATGGGAAAAAAAAGCCAAAGGTTTTTTGTTTGGAGATACAGGATTGAAGGAATTATCCAATTATGTGTCATCTCTTAATTCTTTAAATAAAATTAAATCCCAAACAAAGAACATTTTTAACCAAAACAGTAGAGTTTTTGACAGGGCCGGGAAAGGAAGGGGCCGCTTTCCTGGCCGCTCATCCTTTATCTCAACGCCTGTCTACCAAGGCAATCCTGCCCCATCAACATCTTTCAACAGTTTCTTCCCTACAAGAGGCAGACATTGGTTATCCAGACCATTTAGAGGGAGACCATCTAGAAGACCCTTCTCAGGTAAGTTTGAGCATTTATCATTCCATACCTTTTTTCCCCTCAAAAAAATAGGCGGCAGACTTGCCTTATTTACTCACAATTGGGAGAAAATAACTCTAGACCCTTGGGTGCTTCAAGCAATCTCAGGTCTTCATCTAAACTTCATTTCCATCCCATATCAGTCTTCTCTCCCAAATCCCATTGTTTTTTCCCTTTCAGATTATCATCTCTTAGACCTAGAGATTTCAGAATTAGCCAAAAAACAAGCTATAGAAATAGCCCCTTCAAACAAAAATTCTTTCATCAGCAACATGTTTCTGGTCAAAAAGAAAGAAGGTTCCTTCCGTCCTGTTATAAATCTAAGAGATCTGAATTACCATTTAGAATACAATCACTTCAAGATGGAAGGAATTCATCTCCTCAGAGATTGTCTTCTTTCCAAAGATTGGTTAGTTCGTCTAGATCTGAAAGATGCATATCTTTCCATTCCTATTCATTATTCTTTCAGAAACTTTTTGAGGTTTCTATGGAAAAACAACCTTTGGCAATTTACATGCCTTCTATTTGGACTTTCTTCAGCACCTTGGGCGTTTACAAAGATACTTCGCCCTGTAGTTGCATGGCTCCGGATGAGGGGTGTTCGTCTTATAATTTATTTAGATGACATCCTTATCATGCACCAAGACCCTCTTTGTTTGATTTCTCACCTAAATTTATCTGTAGATCTTCTTCAAAATCTAGGTTTTGTCATAAATTTCAACAAATCAGAGATCAATCCTTCCCAATCTCTTCAATTTTTAGGGTTCTTGATAGATTCTCAATCTGCAACCTTAAGTCTACCCTTAGTCAAAGTAAAGAAGATAAAGAAAGAAATTTCTTATTTACTCAAAAAACCTCTTTTCCCAATTCGAACTTTAGCTCGTATTATTGGTCTTCTTTCTTCATCCATCCAAGCTATCTTTCCAGCTCCCCTTCACTACAGAGCTCTTCAGAGACTGAAGATTTCTTATCTTCGACAAGGTTTTTCTTATTTTCACAAGATTTCTCGGACGGAAGAAGCGAGATCAGAATTATTATGGTTGTTAGCCAACCTAGAGGCTTGGAATGGGAGAGCCATTTTTGGTTGTTCTCCAGAGATAATTCTGGAATCAGATGCCAGCAATTCAGGATGGGGAGCCAGACGAGGCCCATTAATTACCAGAGGCAAATGGACTGCAAAAGAAAAGAACCTCCATATCAATTGTTTAGAATTATTAGCAGGTTCTTTTGCAGTCAAGAGTTTTGTACGCTCCGATCGTCCCATTTCAGTATTACTCAAAATGGAAAATATTTCTGCTGTGAGGTACCTCAATCGTCTAGGAGGTACTACATCAAAAATATTGTCAGACTTAACTTCATATTTTATCCATTCTTGTTTGGATCACAATATTTTCATTCAAGCAGAATATATTCCTGGTCAAAACAACATCATGGCAGATTGGGGTTCTCGCCATCTTCAAGATTCCAGCGATTGGAAATTGAATTCCAACATTTTTCAAATGTTGTCATTCCACAGAGGTCCTTTTTCCATAGACCTCTTTGCGTCGCGCTTGAATCATCAACTGATTCCTTTTTTCAGTTGGAGACCAGACCCTCTTGCCTTGGCAACAGATGCTTTCCTTCAGGAATGACCAATCATAGGAGCATATGCATTCCCTCCTTTTTCAATGATTCCTCGAACAATATCCTTTGTCAGGAGGAATCTTTTATCAATTCTTCTGATAACTCCCTAGTGGTCAGCCCATTCTTGGTTTCCAGCCCTACTAGAGATGTCCTACCTTACTCCTCTTCTCCTTCCTCTCCAAGATCTTTTATTGGACCCGACGGGACAACCTCACAACCTGGTTCTTCAAGGATCTCTTCATCTGATTGCTTGGATGATTTCAGGGGATCCTGGTCGTTCGAGGGTCTTTTGGAAGAGGCTAAATCACTACTTCGAGAATCATGGGCTTTAGGAACCAAAAAATTATACAAATATGCATGGCTTAAATGGTCTGATTGGTGCAGTGGAAGAAACTTGGATGCCTTTTCAGCCCCTGTAAACGAGGTCATTAACTATTTGACTTCTTTGTTTAAAGCAGGTTTAGCTTATAGGTCTATTAATGTTGCACGATCAGCAATTTCAGCAGGACACTATCCTTTATCTTTCATTTCTATTGGCCAGATCTCTTCTATTAAGAAACTTCTTAAAGCTATAAGAGTTAAGAAACCTCCCGTTCCTAAACATTCTTATTTTTGGGATGTAGATTTATTGATTTATTTATTTATTTTTTATTTATTTATTTATTAATAATTTTTATTTGAGATTTGAAAGATGGCATACAAAAATGTTAATACAGTAGTACAAAATAACATTGGGTTACAATAGTAATGTGCAATTGAACGTACATGTATGAGATGCCTAATGCTCAACCAACCTCCTGGTTCACACAAGAGACCTCTTTTGGGCCTCAATTAGAAATATATCAAGCTTAGGAGGTTACGGCTAACTGAAGAGACCGCTCTTGGGCCTCAATGACAAACCTCTTTTTATATTTAAGAGATGAACTGTGGTAACACGTCTAACTGGTATCTGATCTTGAAGGGGTTACTTCCGCTAAAGTTGAAACTAGAACTGTGTATTCCTGCAAAGTATATCAATATAATGGTCTTTATACGTAGTCTTTAGAGTGAATAGAAGTAGCAACTAAAGTATAATTTTAAGAAAAGTAAAAACCTTGTAAACTAACTTTTCTAGGGCTATATGAAAGTTATGCTGCTAAATATACTAACATTACAGGTGCAAGGGCTAGTAGAAGTGTCAGATTAGGGCATGTCTCTGTTATTTAAGTCAAGGTAGTGGAATTGGAGCTTCAACAGGCATAGGAATATAGGTGCAAAAATTTAGGTAGTTAGTTTTACAATGCCTCTAAAGGTAATAGATGTTTATATACTTATAGCATTAAATATGTGATATAATCTGACAGGTTAGAGCTGTTTTATCCAGCCAAGAGCAAGGGACTCGACAGAAAAAAAACAAATGCTATGGATGCCCATATTCTGCTATAAAGTTCCTGACCAACAGTAATGCGTTGCCAATTCCCAATTCAATGAACTAGCTGAACTGAACTGATCCAAGCCACACACTAGCACAGCAACGATGTATAGGGCTACAGTATATATCAAGCTTGAGCGAAAAAAATAGACTGTACAGGAAAATGTTGCTAGCACTGAACGCTGGTCTACTAAGGTTTCATTTTAGCTAGTCTAAAACAGAGGAGGAAATTCACCAACAATGTAGCACAACAGCGAAAAAAAACAAACAAACAAAAAAAAACCCAACATATATATATAGATGTCTCCTGCAGTATGAACAGTATAGTAGTAAAGTTCAGAGACACGCAAGTGAAATTCTGTGTTGTATACTCAGCCGATATCAGTGCAGGTGAATTCAGCATATTTCAAGTATGTGTACTGGAGTTAGTTAATATGGCTAAAAATTAACACGGCTCTGCCTGGAGTGATAAATAGCTGCATATAAATTGTATATAGCCCAGCTCATAGTATAAGTACTAGCGGCAAGAATTTAAACAACACATCTGAGTAATATGAACATAAACACCAGACAAGAAATTGAGAGTCTAAAGAAAATAATATATATATATATATATATATATATATATATATATATAGACATAAACTTGAACTGGAGCCGTCTGACTCATGTCCCTTATTAAGATAGCAAAAGTTTTAGCATTCAGAATGTGTATGTCTCAACCGACTCCGCATCTCTGAGTCAATCTGGCATCCACAAAATGTGTCTTCAAGGGCCGACTCACCACCCGTTGTCCAGCCGACCCCTCTACACTGCAGAAGTTCAACACAATCCCGCAGGTCCGTTTGAAAAAATGATCCCTCCGCAAACCACCCAACACTAAGGAGGTATAAGCGTCTCTCACTGTGGGCTCTCTCTCAGGATCCGGATCAACTCCTGGGGTGAGGCCATACACAGCAATCTGGCCAGCGTTCTCCAGCGTGTACCATCTGTGACGCTGCAGGGCAAAAGCCCATCTCATCTCATGTAAAGCGAACCCTACGGGGCTCTCTCTCCTGGCCACCATCCTCTGCTCCGTAACAGTGGACTGCTCAACCATGGGCCGCAGCTCTGCAGGACCATCGGCCCCCCAGTCTTCATGCCTCTCGAACAGCTTGGCATTGTCTCTAAAGTTCAGGGAATGGTGAGTCGCCTTCAGGTCAAGGGATATGACACCCGCACGTACTCTGGCATCAGTCTGCAGTTCCCCTGTCCTCAGTTGCTTCGTGGAAGGGTGTATCTTTAACACTCTCTTGTTGAAATTACTAGCTGGGTGAGCGGCTAGAGGGTTGTTTGCGGATACGCTCAGATTCTGAGTTGCTTTAACCAGAACCTGGGCTTGGGGTGGAGGGCGTAGCAGGCCGGGGATGAGCTCCTGAACACTTGAAGCTTTGCCGGGTTGCTCAGGTGACTCTCTTGGATGTCCAATTTGCTTAGTTAGCGCACGGAGGGCATTCCACTTGGCAGACCAGGATTGTAGTATCCTTTCATGGTGCGCATGCAGTAAGCTTGCTACAGTCTCAAGAAGTATGTTGGCGCCAGGTGCCATCTTGAATAGGTGCTTGCGTAGTTAGAAAAAACATAATTTATGCTTACCTGATAAATTTATTTCTCTTGTAGTGTATCCAGTCCACGGATCATCCATTACTTATGGGATATATTCTCCTTCCCAACAGGAAGCTGCAAGAGTCCACCCACAGCAAAGCTGCTATATAGCTCCTCCCCTAACTGCCATTACCAGTCATTCGACCGAAAACATGCAGAGAAAGGAAAACCATAGGGTGCAGTGGTGACTGTAGTTTAATGGAAAAATTACCTGCCTTAAAGTGACAGGGCGGGCCGTGGACTGGATACACTACAAGAGAAATAAATTTATCAGGTAAGCATAAATTATGTTTTCTCTTGTTAAGTGTATCCAGTCCACGGATCATCCATTACTTATGGGATACCAATACCAAAGCTAAAGTACACGGATGATGGGAGGGACAAGGCAGGTACTTAAACGGAAGTTACCACTGCCTGTAAAAAACCCTTTCTCCCAAAAATAGCCTCCGAAGAAGCAAGGTATCAAATTTGTTAAATTTGAAAAAGTATGAAACGCAGACCAAGACTCCGTCTTGTAATCTGTTCAACAGAAGCCACATTTAAAAAAGGCCCAAGTGAAAACCACAGCTCTAGTAGAATGAGCTGTAATCCCTTCAGGAGGCTGCTGTCCAGCAGTCTCATAAGCTAAATGAATTATGCTTTTTAACCAAAAAGACAGAGAGGTTGCTGAAGTCCTTTGACCTCTCCTCTGTCCAGAATAGACAACAAACAAGGTGAATGTTTGATGAAAATCTGTAGTAGCTTGTAAGTAAAACTTTAAAACACGAACCACGTCCAAATTGTGTAATAGACGTTCCTTCTTTGAAGAAGGATTAGGATACAAGAATGGAACAACAATCTCTTGAGTGATATTCTTGTTAGATACCACCTTAGGTAAAAACCCAGGTTGGTACACAGGACTACCTTATCCGTACGGAGAACCAGATAAGGAGAATCACATTGCAACGCACAACAAAACTGCCACAGCTGAGCTGTGGATTACCTTCTCTATAACTGTTTCTATGCAAAATTTAAGCCAGCCATGTGGAAAAATTAGGCCCCAATAAGTTTTATCACCAAACATATGTTAAAAAACGATTAAACATGCCAGCAAAAGTTTTAAAACACATTCTTATAAGAGTATGTATGTCTATTAATAAGCCTGATCCAGTCGCTATCACTGCATTTAAGGCTTTACTTACATTACTTCGGTATCAGCAGTATTTTCTTAGTCAATTCCATTCCTTAGAAAAATATATTACTGCACATACCTTAGCATATATCTCTATCAATCAGCCTGGTACCAGTCGCTTTCACTGCATTTAAAGGCTGTACTTACATTACTTCGGTATCAGCAGTATTTTCTTAGTCAATTCCATTCCTTAGAAAAATATTTTACTGCACATACCTTATTTGCAGGAAAACCTGCACGCCATTCCCCCTCTGAAGTACCTTACTCTTCAGAATGTGTGAGAACAGCAACTGGATCTTAGTTACGTCTGCTAAGATCATAGAAAAAACGCAGGCAGATTCTTCTTCCAAATACTGCCTGAGATAAACAGCACACTCCGGTGCCATTTAAAAATAACAAACTTTTGATTGAAGAAATAAACTAAGTATAAAAAACCACAGACTCTCACGACCTCCTATCTATGTTGAGACTTGCAAGAGAATGACTGGTAATGGCAGTTAGGGGAGGAGCTATATAGCAGCTTTGCTGTGGGTGGACTCTTGCAGCTTCCTGTTGGGAAGGAGAATATATCCCATAAGTAATGGATGATCCGTGGACTGGATACACTTAACAAGAGAAAAAACTCTCAATTCCCCTTCTATCAGAAGCATATAACATGTACAGTACTAAATAATAATTGTCCAGTTATATAGAAACTGGTTTGGTAACCCAGTGACCTGGGGGGGTATTAGTGCGGAAGCCCCTACAGCACTAACAGTCAGACAGGAGAGGCCTCTCGACCCCGTGGCTAATTGTAGTGGAGTAAGCTGAGGAGCATAGGCAGGTCCGAGAAATGTGGTAGATTCCTGAAACTCTCCTCATTAATTAAAGATTGTTTATCTTGGGTTCCTCAGTAAGAAAGGTAGAAATACAAGTTGAAACAAGTTCTTAAATATAGCTTAAATGTAGATTGAATGCAGGAGCTCCCAACAAACACGTCCTGCCGCAACAGCTATAGGCTCCGCCCCCCTGATTAATTTATTTAATAGTTGGCCATCTAATAAAGATCTTTCTCTTAAACAGTTAACCTGTAAATTAGCTGCTCTTTTATGTTTACTTTCCTGTAAAAGAGTTTCAGATGTTAGAGCTATAGATTACAATTCTAAAATGTTTTCTCCTCAAGGTGTAGTTTTTTCTTTCTAGAACTAAATCTCTGTCATCTTCGATTTTCTATCCTTACTTTTTTGATTGTCCTAAATTATGTGGGGTTTCTTGCCTGAAAGAGTATGAATCTAAAACCTTTCCTTTCAGATTATCTTCTTCTTCCTCTCAACTCCTTATTTCTTTTGTTTCCCCTCATCTACCTGTATCTACTACCACGATAAGTAGATGGGTTAAGTGGATTATGTCCTTAGCTGGTGTGGAAGACAAGTTTTCAGCTCATTCAATTAGAGGAGCTGCTGCTTCTAAAGCCTTTCTCAAATCTGCTTCATTACAAGAAATTTTAAATGCAGCAGATTGGTCTTCTGATTCTGTTTTTCGTCAGTTTTATTTTAAACCAATCACTTCTATTCCACATCATCTTTTCTCATGATTAATTTTGCTTTAAACTTGCAAAATAGGAGTCTCTGTCCTTGTAATAAAATGACGATTATCCTAACATTGTGACGGTATAATCTAGATTTTATTAAAGAGACAGAGACGAGTATTTTCCCCCCCTAAATGTATAATTTCTATATATTTTATTTATTGTATATATTTATGTTTCCCTCCCAATTATTTGAGGATTTATATTATATTATTATTATTTTGAAATTTTATATATTTTTCAGCTCAGAACTCAACAATGAACAAGCTTCAATTTCATATATTCCTTCAAGAAGTTCTTCTTTCCTCCAGAATGAATTTGGATCTCTTCAGAAATATCCATCCTACATCTGGAAGCAGTTTCTTTCTATCAAGTTTTCTATATTTTTCACAATTCTGTTTTGCATGTGTTTCTGAATTTTGTTTCTTTTTTGTTCCCACTTTCTTTATGATATTAGCAGCAAAGTTTAAAGAGGATTAGTTATTATACCTGTGCTCACTTATACCTGTTGTTGTTATCTGATTGGCTGTTACCTCATTACAAAACATGTACCTGTAACCTTACTGGTTGAATTTATGTATACTTAAAAAAAAAATTCAGTGCTTTTAAGTGGTCTGTTTAGTAAATGAAAAGTTATTGCGAAATACTCATCTCTGTCTCTTTAATAAAATCTAGATTATACCGTCACAATGTTAGGATAATCGTCATTTTCTAACAGACATGTTTAGGTGGGTAGTTCCCAATATTACAACACCTGTAGGGCCCAGATGGATTTTGATTTGTGTCTGTGTCCCCCAGTAATATGGTAGCAAGCTAAAGTCTTCAGCAGAGAATTTTCCTCCCCTCTCACGCTGCCATGACTTTTTTAAAGTATAGAGGTATATCTGGATATATATATATATATATATATATATATATATATATATATATATATATATATATATATATAGGCCTGTTTTAGGGTAGTTGCTTAGACAGGTAGCCGCATATTGTGAGCCCTTGTACATCCTCCATTCATAAATATATCTGGGTATCTGTAGAGTCTCTGACAAGTTTAACATGTGGTAACTGACATTTTTTATGGCTGTTCCTGGGAGTTCTATTTCAGCTAACATACCTCAGTTAGTGTGTGCTAACTTTCTCTAGCCTCTGTTGCATCTAAACCGGATCTCTCTGTATTCAGCTCTGTGTCTCCTTACATTCTCCGGATTGCCTCATGGTTCCCAAAGATGGCCGGCACCTATCCAGCTCACAGCAGCTACGGAAGCAATCTCTCTCCAGCAGCTTGCTTCCCGGCCGTTCTGGGCTTTACTTCAAGTGCCCCGATGCTCTCTGCATGATGTCTCCCCAGGGAGGCAAGGTTTTAAGCCGGGTTAAGGTTTTTTTTTTTACTTCCCTGTGCTCCGCTATGCACGGAGCTATTCCACTATGCGACTGACTTAATTTCGCTCCAGCGACCAAATACTCTCAGAAGGGACAACTCTGCAGAACCAGCAAGACCTCCCTATCACTACCGCTTCTGCATCACAAAGCCTACATATCACGGAGAGACGACCGGAACCAGAACCGCTCACCACTTTCAAAACTACAACGGTTGTACACAAATGTCACTTTCAGCAAATGGGAACGGTAGCTGACTTAACGGTGAGATCACATATTGTGCCCCACAGGATCTGTGTGAGTTGCATAGACACTTCACTTTTGGGACCTAGCTGTGAAGAGGTCAGGGCTCCCGAAATGCTCAAATGCCTTTAGCCAGATCACGCTATCATAACAAATAATGGACTGCTTGGTCTCTGTATGGAACCCTAACAAGGATATATGAGCCGCCTTCTTTTTCTTTTTTTTTAAAAAACTAAAACATATTGTGGTCAACTATACCCTTTTTTAGTTGCTATCTCTTCGGCTCAAAGAGTTTCTGAACTATCTGCGTTGCAATGCTACTCGCCTTATCTTGTTTTCCATGCTGATAAGGTGATTTTGCGTACCAAACCTGTATTCCTTCCTAAGGTTGTTACTAATAGGAATATCAATCAGGAAATTGTTGTTCCTTCTGTGTCCTAATCCTTCCTCTAAGAAGGAGCGTCTGTTGCACAACTTGGACGTGGTTCATGCTTTTTAGTTTTACTTGCAAGCAACCAAGGATTTCCGTCAAACATCTTCTTTGTTGTCTATTCTGGAAAACGTAGAGGTCAAAAAGCTACGGCTACCTCTCTTTCTTTTTGGCTGAAAAGTATCATCCATTTGCCATACGAGACTGCTGGACAGCAGCCTCCTGAAAGGATTACAGCTCACTCTACTAGAGCGGTGGCTTCCACATGGGCTTTTAAAAATGATGCTTCTGTTGAACAGATTTGTAAGGCTGCGACTAAGTCTTCGCTTCATACCTTTTCCAAATTTGATACTTTTGCTTCTTCGGAGGCTATTTTTGGGAGAAAAGTTCTTCAAGCAGTGGTGCCTTCTGTTTAACCATCTGTCTTGTCCCTCCCGTTCATCCGTGTCCTGTAGCTTTGGTATTGTATCCCACAAGTAAAGGATGAATCCGTGGACTCGTCGTACCTTATAGAAGAAAAGGAAATTTATGCTTACCTGATAAATTAATTTCTTCTATGGTACGACGAGTCCACGGCACGCCCTGTTATTTTAAGACAGATTATATTTTTTGATATTAAACTTCAGTCACCTCTGCACCTTTTAGTTTCTCCTTTTTCTTCCTGTACCTTCGGTCGAATGACTGGGGGGTGGAGCTAAGGGAGGAGCTATATAGACAGCTCTGCTGTGGTGCTCTTTGCCACTTTCTGTTGGCAGGAGGATAATATCCCACAAGTAAAGGATGAATCCGTGGACTCGTCGTACCATAGAAGAAATTAATTTATCAGGTAAGCATAAATTTACTTTTTCCTCAGAAACGTTACGAAGAAAAGCCGGTGTGGTGACTGCAACTGCCAAGCTCAAATTACTGCTTCCTGGAACACTGAGTACCATAAATAACCGTTTTTTCAAGCCGGACAGCTTAAAATGTTGCATCAGTTTATTTTAAAGCAATGGGGAAATGAATAAGCTACTGAAATAGAAAAAACATAATTTATGCTTACCTGATAAATTCCTTTCTTCTGTAGTGTGATCAGTCCACGGGTCATCATTACTTCTGGGATATTACTCCTCCCCAACAGGAAGTGCAAGAGGATTCACCCAGCAGAGCTGCATATAGCTCCTCCCCTCTACGTCACTCCCAGTCATTCGACCAAGGATCAACGAGAAAGGAAAAGCCAAGGGTGAAGTGGTGACTGGAGTATAAATTAAAAAATATTTACCTGCCTTAAAAACAGGGTGGGCCGTGGACTGATCACACTACAGAAGAAAGGAATTTATCAGGTAAGCATAAATTATGTTTTCTTCTGTTAAGTGTGATCAGTCCACGGGTCATCATTACTTCTGGGATACCAATACCAAAGCAAAAGTACACGGATGACGGGAGGGATAGGCAGGCTCTTTATACAGAAGGAACCACTGCCTGAAGAACCTTTCTCCCAAAAATAGCCTCCGATGAAGCAAAAGTGTCAAATTTGTAAAATTTGGAAAAAGTATGAAGCGAAGACCAAGTTGCAGCCTTGCAAATCTGTTCAACAGAGGCCTCATTCTTGAAGGCCCAAGTGGAAGCCACAGCTCTAGTAGAATGAGCTGTAATTCTTTCAGGAGGCTGCTGTCCAGCAGTCTCATAAGCTAAACGAATTATGCTACGAAGCCAAAAAGAAAGAGAGGTAGCGGAAGCTTTTTGACCTCTCCTCTGCCCAGAGTAAATGACAAACAGAGAAGACGTTTGTCGAAATTCCTTAGTTGCCTGTAAGTAAAATTTTAGAGCACGGACTACATCCAGGTTGTGCAGTAGACGTTCCTTCTTTGAAGAAGGATTTGGGCATAAAGAAGGAACAACAATCTCTTGATTGATATTCCTGTTAGTAACTACCTTAGGTAAGAACCCAGGTTTAGTACGCAGGACTACCTTATCCGAATGAAAAATCAAATAAGGAGAATCACAATGTAAGGCTGATAATTCAGAGACTCTTCGAGCCGAGGAAATAGCCATTAAAAATAGAACTTTCCAAGATAACAACTTTATATCAATGGAATGAAGGGGTTCAAACAGAACGCCCTGTAAAACATTAAGAACAAGGTTTAAACTCCATGGTGGAGCAACAGTTTTAAACACAGGCTTAATCCTGGCCAAAGCCTGACAAAAAGCCTGGACGTCAGGAACTTCTGACAGACGTTTGTGTAACAGAATGGACAGAGCTGAGATCTGTCCCTTTAATGAACTAGCAGATAAACCCTTTTCTAAACCTTCTTGTAGAAAAGACAATATCCTAGGAATCCTAACCTTACTCCAAGAGTAACCCTTGGATTCACACCAATATAGGTATTTACGCCATATCTTATGGTAAATCTTTCTGGTAACAGGTTTCCTAGCCTGTATTAAGGTATTATCCTCTGAATCAGACATGTTTAACACACTAGCAAATAAACTTGTAACTTGGAAATACAATTCAATTAGAATAATATTAAAACGTACTGTGCCTTTAAGAAGCACAGAAGATCTATGACAGTTGAAAATTAATAAATTGAAACAGTTATAGCCTCAATCCTTGTAAATAACACAACTTTAGCAAAGGTTTAATCCCATTAGCAAAGATAACAAATTCTGAAAGCAGGAAACAAATTACAGAATAAACGTTTTTTATCTCAGTCAAACTATAATTCTCACAAGCTCTGCTGAGAGAAATTACCTCCCTCAAAATAAGTTTTGAAGACCCCTGAGCTCTGTAGAGATGAACCGGATCATGCAGGGAATACAATGAGTTGCTGACTGAAATATTTGATGCGTAGTAAAAGCGCCAAAAAACGGCCCCTCCCCCTCACACACAGCAGTGAGGGAGAACAGAAACTGCCAGAAAACAGATTAAGCAACTGCCAAGTGGAAAAATAGTGCCCAAACATTTATTCACTCAGTACCTCAGTAAATGAAAACGATTTTACATTCCAGCAAAAACGTTAAACATAATCTCTAGTTATTAAACAGCTTTATGTATTTCTTACAGTGTAATTCTAGTGAAGTACCATTCCCCAGAATACTGAAGTGTAAAGTATACATACATGACATTATATCGGTATGGCAGGATTTTCTCATCAATTCCATTGTCAGAAAATAAAAACTGCTACATACCTCTATGCAGATTCATCTGCCCGCTGTCCCCTGATCTGAAGTTTACCTCTCCTCAGATGGCCGAGAAACAGCAATATGATCTTAACTACTCCGGCTAAAATCATAACAAAAACTCTGGTAGATTCTTCTTCAAACTCTGCCAGAGAGATAATAACACACTCCGGTGCTATTTTAAAATAACAAACTTTTGATTGAAGATATAAAACTAAGTATAATCACCATAGTCCTCTCACACATCCTATCTAGTCGTTGGGTGCAAGAGAATGACTGGGAGTGACGTAGAGGGGAGGAGCTATATGCAGCTCTGCTGGGTGAATCCTCTTGCACTTCCTGTTGGGGAGGAGTAATATCCCAGAAGTAATGATGACCCGTGGACTGATCACACTTAACAGAAGAAAGCAGCATTAATTTCAGTTTAAGCTTGTATTGTTTTATCAAGTAAATATGTGTTAGAAAATAAAGCCTAATAAAAACACTTTACCCTTTCATTTTAAGAGTTTAAAAGTTAGTCTCACACATGCTACAGTGCCTGCTTCATGCCCCAGTGTAACCCATACAACAGTATTATCTATGTCCCATAAAAAAAAGCAGTGTCTTAATTTGTCAAGTGCATGGTCTCCCTAACTGGAAGAAAAAGCAATTACCTGTTCCGCTGTAGACAGTTACAAGGTATGAGAAGACACCTTTCTTTTTCAAAGGTCTCTGAAGAACTAACAGAGTAGCCAATTCTGGCTTTCTAAACTAGGGCAGCAATTGTTAGGAACTTGTAAAGAGGTACTTACTGAGTTTTCCTAACTGCTTTAAAGCCACCACTACCGGACTGCAAGGAATGACATGGAATATGGCTATACCCCCAAAACTTGCTTGTAGATGAAATCAAAATTTGTATTCAGACACCTAAACTTCACCTCCTCCATGCACCGAAGGCAAAAAGAATTACTGGGGGTTGTGGGTAAGGGAGTGATACTTAGCAGTTTAACTGTGGTGCTCTTTGCCTCCTCCTGGTGGACAGGAATGATATTCCCAACAGTAATTATTCAAGCCGTGGACTAACCATCGCTTAGGAAATAAAAAATAATAAAAAAATGTCCAATAGCAGATTTGATTAGAAACAATGTGTTATGAACCTATGTTTGCATAAATGCTTCTTTGAAAGTCTATAATTCACATAAGGTTAACTTCTAGGTAAATTTGCAGCTAATATGGTTAATGGCTAATATTCAGTGTATGATCCCAGAGTCATTGTCGCCATAGACACTCAGAACATGTAATAGAGGTGGATGCACGTGCAAATTACCTACCATATCATATCACCAAAATGGGGGGAAGGAGGTGTTGGGGGAATGCTTTCAAAATATCCCGTTAAAAATCCATTGATATTAATATCATATAACTGACTAGATGAGGTGATCTATTTGGCCTTTTGTGAAAAATTTTAAATAACAAAACAAAAACAAACAAAGTGGTACATTCTCAGGTATTACCAACAAGCAATTGGAATGCACAGATGCATTAAAAATACTTGCAAATACATAATAAAACCTACACACAAATGTACGCTACAGAAATAGCTGTGGCTATAAAGGTATTTAATGGGGATTGGGTGAGGATATATACCCGGTTTCAGCAGTAATTGTCAAAATTTGTAGCACCACCTGTAGGATACAATAGTACATTAAATAATTGGTAGAGGTTACATAACCACAGGAGAGACATCGGGGAATAGAGGCTAAAGATTAACCAAAATTGTATTACCCTCAAAAGGTGCTATTTTAATAAATAAAACTTTCACATTTCATTACGGATTACAGTACAGGTACATATTCCCAAATCCAGACTTTCATTAGTATTTTTTTTATTTTAAATAAAATTAAAAATTACAATTTCCCCCAACAGTAAGCCAAAAAACAAACCAAAGACGCAGGCAGAGACTGTGTGTCCTAAAATGCAAATGATAGTCATATTATGACATGTAATTATTACCTAAGTGGCATAAGATACTGTTTACACTTGGTCCCATTTTACAGATGCAAATATACAAATATTCCAAAATCTAAACTGTTTCCGATCCCAACCAGTTTGGATAAAGGGTTTTGTATCAGTAATACTTCATATGGATTTAGTAATCAGTCATCCAGAGATTAAGGGCAACAAGAGACTTATATTATATGCTGGCAAGAGTTTTATGTAGTTTTATAAAATGACAAATATATTTATGACACACGTGAACTAATGCCCTCTAGTGGTGAAAAAACTGCCAAAATGCATTTAGATAAGAGGCGGCTTCAAGGTCTAAGAAATTAGCATATGAGCCTACCTAGGTTTAGCTTTTAACTAAGAATACCAAGAGAACAAAGCAAAATTGGTGATAAAAGTGCATTGGAAATTTGTTTAAAATTGCATGCCCTAACTGAATCATGAAAGTTTATTTTGGACTTGACTTTCTTTTTAATAATGAAAGAAAAAAAATTGAGTTTTCATGTCCCTTTAAGAGGTTATAACAAATCTTGTAAGTTTATACATACAAATGTATTCCATGCAGGCATCCTACTAGCAGAACTATTACACACTTGCAATAGATAGTGGTCCGATATTTTATTATTTTTTTGTAATAAGGCAGAATACAGATATATTATTCTGGACCAAACAATGGGATAGAACCAACTCTTTAATCATGATTGTATTACTATTCTCATTAAAACATTTAGTGACTCCAAAAACACAAATTTCAAACAAATGATTTTCATAAAACTGCATAGTTTTCTTTTGTGCACAATTCTTTGAGGGGAGCGTACAGTTGGGTACATGCAGGTAGATAGCTAAGAACAAACGTTTTTTTTACCTCTATAAAGTGGTATGTTGCTGCAAGTCTAAGCCACATCAGTCTGTTTAATGTAACGTAAAGTAAATCTAGAACACGCTAAAGACTTTAGTGTAGAAAAATCCTGTACATTGAAAAGCACAACTTGACATCTGTTTGATCTTGGCAAACAGCATAGTATAGGATGCCTCTTCTACACAACTAGAGCAACTAGCGAAGCATTACTCAATTTATTCTGGTACTAAATGACTTAAAAAGGCATCAGGGATATAATCACATTCAATTCCCATTTAACATTAGAATCAGCAGCATAGCTGTCCTAGTCACAGCCTCACGCTCTTCCTATGACGACCCTTATAGTGTTTACTGATTACGAGTTTGAAGCGTGTGCTGAACTGCTGGAGGGATAAAATCTCAGAAGCAACAGCTGGTGTCCTACAGCTGTTTGATTTAATGGAGGAACCGGATGCTCATTTTCTGTTCTACATCCACTTTTTCCAAAACCTAAAAAGAAAAACAATATTTTTGTTACAAAGTTGGAAAGTCTGGAGATAATGTAGAAGGTGCCAATGGAGGGACATCAGTAAATTAGCAATACATTTTAACATGAACATACTTATAATACTAGAAATTATTCTGAAAGTAAACAGTGGTATGTTTGAACATTTGTCAACTCAAAGCTTAAGAATCCCTGCACAATATTATGAAAATTTGTTTTATTTGAAAAGGACATGAAACCCAACATTTTTCTTTTGTAAATCATTTAATTTAAAAACATTTCCAATTTAACTTTCAAATTAGTTTTGTTCATATGGTATTCTTGTTTAAGAGATACCTGGGTAGTGTTTTACATGTCTGAAGGAAAAAAGTGCTGCCGTCTAGTGCTCTTGCAAATGTATAAAATGATTGCAAAACTGCTGCTGACACATGAATGCGCCTGAGCTTACTTCCCATATTTTACAACAAAGGATATCAAGAGAACAAGACAGTTTGATAATAGAAGTAAATTGGAACGTTGTAGGACAGAGGTTTTTCCCAGTTCCATCAGTTTTATTTAGTATAGGTGCGCCCATACATATTATTATACACCAATTTTTAACAGAAACTTGACAAAAGAGCAGGAAATCCCCAACATTGTGCAGCATTAAAACCAAAGTCCTTTATTGCACCATGTTAAAAATACACACAATCCTTTATGTGCAGAGCCATGCAAAAGTCAGCTAACATGCTTCAGCATACGCCGTACTCATAGCTGCATTGTCTGTGTGCATTTTTAACATGGTGCAATAAAGGACTTTGGTTTTAATTTTGCATAATATCGCTCTTTTGTTTCAAGTTTCTAATACTGGCCGCTGCTTGGAGATTCCCCAGCATGCATGTCCCTTTTCAGCGGCTGAGGCTCAGGCTACAGCTTGGCATGAGGACGTGGATGACGTAAGGGAGAGAACCACGTGACCGCTGGTGAGAGAGCCGTCAGGAAGTGAGTGCCTTTAAAGAGTCCCGCTGAGGGCTGCCTGAAAGAGGTGTTGAGGACACAAGGAAGAAGCAGTCGATCAGCTGGAGTGGCTGCTAGGCTTCTGTTTATCTCATCAATCGGGTAAGCTGTGGGACGAGGTGAGCATTAAGACTCCCTAGGGTATCACTCTCTGTGGCTTGTGTAGCCTCATTATTTACATTGAATTGTTAATAGGAGCAGATTACCCTTCTTGCACTTGGTCCTATTGTAAATACCAATTTGTAACAAACAAACCTTTCTTGTGATACCCTACATGGGTACATAAAATAATAATAAACAACAATTTAACACTAAAAAATGGGTCAGAAAGGGAAAAAAATTGTTTTGCATAGTTCTTTATAACCATGTCTACAAAACTAGTGTAACTAATAAAAAATACCTCCAAATTAATTTATTATGTTTTTCAAATTGTAGGAATACCCAATAAGTCGAAATATTTGAGTAATTTATAGCAAATATGGATCAAAAACTACAAAGATGGCATTATTGTTATAGTTTGACTGTAAGCTGTAAGCTAAATATAGTGGTAAACCAAATTCAAAACTGCTACACAAAAAGACACCCCAGGGTATTAAACCAGTGGTATTTTGACACGGTTTAAAAAAAAAAAAAAAAAAAAAAAAAAAGTTATTACCAAGGGCAGAAAACATTTAGGAGGAAAAACACTTTATGAAAACAAAATGTAGAAAAAAAAAAAAAGTGTTTTTTTTTTTTAAATGGGGATTTTCTTATTTGCTGCTGACTCGGCAGTGTGTGATATTACAGAGCGTGGGCCAAGAACTACAGGCTGACTAAAGCTCTATTACAGTGCATTATCTTTCAGCTTTTTTTCTCCTCCTGCAGGCACTTTTGTCAGTTGCAGGAGGGAAGACTTCCTCAGTTGTTGAATGTTTTGTTTCCCCCCCCTCATATTCTGCCCATTGTGTCCAGTTATTACTTAAAGGGGCAGTAAAGTTTTTTGTTTTTTAAAAAAAAACTTTCATGATGATTCAGAGAGACCATGACATTTTAAACAACTTTCCAATTTACTTCTGTTATCAAATTTGCTTTGTTTTTTTATGTATCTTTTACTGAGGAGCCCCAAGGCAGAATACTGTGGGATGTGCAATCTAATCGCAGAAACTGCAGTGTGTCTGCAGAAACACCAGCCATGGGGGCCCATTTATCAAGTTCCGGATCATTGATTCGCGATCATCATCGAGATCAGCTGTTGCCTGGCCCCTGCCCTACTGTACAGGTTAAGTAATGGAGACTGACAGTCAGCCCTGGATTAAAGATCACTGTCAGGGGACATGTGAAACTTCTCTTGAATTGCAGTTTATCTATGCAGCAGGGATTCTCTTAGTGGTGACATCAAGGTATATTATAAATAACTATTTATGCACATTATTTTTATTATAATCTGCCTTGATGTAATCACTAAGAGAATCCCTGCTGCATAGATGCCCTACGATTGAACAGAAGTTTCACATGTCCCCTGGCAGCCAGTTATCTTTAATCCAGGGCCAGGGACGTGCAGTAAAAATGTTATTTATAATCCGGCTACATAAATTCGCATTCTGTAAATTTTACAGAATGCTAAATTATGTAGCCAGATTATAAAAATCGGGCAAGCAGACCGCAGCAGGAGTATTTTAAAAGCGGCCAGTGGAGATGAACAGCTAAACGTCTCTAAAAATGTCTAATTTAACACAGGTGCCAGGGGTCTGTTAGTATGCTATGCGCCTCACACGGGCTATACAGAGCGCGGGGTTAAGTCATAATTGCAGTTGTTTAAACTTTTTCTGCCCATTTCAGTTCTTCAGCAGTCTCCTTCCTTACTCCAGCGGTGGCCATTTTGCGCTACAGACATGAGTTTTTTTGACAGGAGGGGGTAAGATTCATAGCGAGGATACTAGTGTTGATAGCGCAGCTGAAGCCAAGATAGGTCGAGAGAATGCAGAAGTGGACCAGCATAAAGCTGTGTGCTGCTCTTTTGGCGTCTTTGTGTCGAGTTTTGATATATTGCACTGGGTCTCGCATTTTTAAGACCTATTTAACCTTCATCATTATTCTGTAAGTAAAGAAGAATAATACATTTCAGAAATATTGGTTAAACTGACCTTTCAGAGAATATTATATTATAATCTCTATCTCTTTCTCTGAAGGGTCAGTTTAACCAGGATTTCTGAATATTGTATTATTCTTCTTTATTTACAGAATAATGGTGAAGGTTAAATAGGTCTTAAAAACGTGAGACAAATTCAAAGCCCCAGTGCAATATATCAAAACTCGACACAGACACACCAAAATTTATTATATGTAGTTTTAGGTAGGGCTTTGCATAGGGGAACTGTGGCTTCAAAAAATATACTGTAGTGTGTAACAAACTAAATTGTTAAGAAACAGCAGTACGTCTGCAAACATACCCTGTGCTGGCTCTTAAAGACCTCTGGCAACCCAATATTCTTGTTGGCTCCTAAGTCTGATATCAAATTGTCAACCCCTGCATGGACAGTTTGTGCACGGGCCTTATTGTTCAATTAAACACTACTGTCTTATATGGTAGTTCAGCGGTGAATTCCTAATATATTCACTGTATTTTATGGGGAAAAGTTGTATAACTTTGAAATGTTATATATTCACTTGTTTCCTAATATATCCTATTTACATTTGTACATAGATGTACTTTTCATGTGTTTGCATCTCTCTTGCCCAGCAATTTACAACACATCCTTTAGTCTGTGTAAGAAGTTTTCTTTGCTACAGTATTAGTTCTGTAATGGAGCAGACTGGCTTGTTGGTTCAGTACATTTTACAACACATCCTTTAGTCTGTGCAAGTAGATTACTTTGCTACAGTATTAGTTCTGTAATGGAGCAGACTGACTTGGGGGTTCAGTACACTTTTTAGAGCTAGGTTCTGCTCTGGTGTTATACCCATATCACTGTTTGATTGGCGCCTTAAGCACTGTTTTCAGTTATAAGTTAGTAGAATGGAAATGTTTTCCCTGGGTGGAACCCTTGGGGGTTAGATCCTCATATAATACATGTATGTTTTTCAATTTTGTGTGATGCAGAAAGAACAGTAGCTAGGATATATGTGTATTCTTTTTCAACAAGGGAAACTAAGAAAACAAATTAAAAGTGTCTTAAAATTACATGCTCTGAATCATGCAAGTTTAATTTTTACTTTCCTATCCCTTTCAGTATATGATGTATGTATGTATGTATGTATGTATGTATGTATGTATGTATGTATGTATGTATGTATGTATATATATATATATGTTATATATATATATATATATATATATATATATATGTTATATATATATATATGTTATATATATATATATATATATATGTTATATATATATATATATATGTTATATATATATATATATATATATATATATATGTTATATATATATATATGTTATATATATATATATATATATATATATATATATATATATATATATATGTATGTGTATGTGTATATATATATATATACACATACATATATACACATAATATATATACATATATATATATATATATATATATATATATATGTATATATATTATGTGTATATATGTATGTGTATATATATATATATACACACACACATATACACACACACACACACACACACACAACACACAGAGAAAACCCAGCACTCACAAGCTCTCAGCTAAGATTTAAAAGCAAAAATGGAAAGGTTAGTCACCGCATCTGGCCAAATGGGACAAGATGCGGTGACTAACCTTTCCATTTTTGCTTTTAAATCTTAGCTGAGAGCTTGTAAGTGAGTGCTGGGTTTTCTCTGTGTGTTGTATTAATTTGTTTTGTAATTTTCCCTATGGTTCTTGCACCCAGACCTGTCTGGGGTTAACTGCTTGTGGCTCTGGGGACAGCACAGCTTCCTGTGAGTGCCAGTGGCACCCAGGGCTGAGCATGTTGCAGGGTCATGGGATGTGTACCCGGTCTGGTATGATAGTGCAGTTCCCTTCCGTGTTTTATATATTTCGGAAGAGTTCCTTCCTTTATCAAGTCTGAAGCAATACTGACCAATTCAATGGAATTTACAGATTGTATCTTAAAACACAGAATAGCTAAGAAGACAGAAAGTGCAGGGAGAGAAGGAGGTGTAGTAAAAATCATGAGGGGGGCTTAGGTAACAGGCAGACAGTGTCCAGTGTAGGCGAACAGACGGGGGAAATACATAGCTATACATAGAGCATATCCTGACATAAAGTTATATATCAACAGTGAATCAATATCTATAAAGATGTGAAATTGTATATACAGGGGAAATACAAAAGTTAAAAAAAGACAAAAGTGTGGACATAAGGTTACCTGTGTACCTATGTATAAAGAATGTGGAATATACAATGTAATTGACTAAATGAAAGTACATTACAGAAAATTTTGATAATGTGTTAAGAATCCAGAGTCCACATTTAGTCCAGAATTAAACAAGTTGAAGTGCACTATCATTTTCATTTCAAAGGTTTTTCTTTCCATGGTGTTTTTGAAGTTGCCTTTGAGAATTTTGATTTTGAGGTTTTGGATGGAGTGGTCAGGTTGGGTGAAATGGTGACCAACAGGGGTGCAGTATTTTGTTTCACAGTGGTTTTTGATTGAGTGTCTGTGTAATCCGAAGGTGCAGTTTTTGGCTTGTTTCTCCAATATAGCATCCCACTTCACATGCAGTGCAATGTATCATGTATACCACATTTGCAGATATACATGAATATGCCCCTTTAATTTTATAGGATTTATTATTGTGGTTTGCTGTGCTGCTTTCACAAACGTGTTGACACAGTTTGCAGAGAGCTTTATAGCAGCACTTGGTTCCATCCCGAGTGTTCTTTTTCTCAAGGGGTAGCTTCCTATGTACCAGTTTCTGCTTTAGGTTAGGCGGTTGTCTGTATGCCAGGATTGGGGGTGAGTGGGATCCTCTAAGAGTAGTGGCTGTAAGTCTTATGATTTTTCGTATCCCTTCCACAGCAGGGTTGTATTTGACTACTAGTGGGATACGTGATATGTTTTTCTTTTCCCTGTATTGTAGTAAGTATTCACGGGGAGTATTGAGGGCAGAGTTAATTTTTTTATTTATAATGCTTGTTTTGTAACCTTTTTCTCTGAATGATTGGGACAGTGTGATGAGGTGTTTGTCATGGTCCTTGGTATCTGAGCAAATTCTTGTAGCTTGACTGTAGATTATGGATTTTTTAATATGATTGGGGTGGGAGCTGGAGCTATGGAGGTAGCTGCATCTATCTGTTGGTTTCCTGTATACAGATGAGTGCAGTTTGCCATTTGTGATGGATATTGTTGTATCAAAATGTTTTGTAATGTACTTTCATTTAGTCAATTACATTGTATATTCCACATTCTTTATACATAGGTACACAGGTAAGCCTATGTCCACACTTTTGTCTTTTTTTAACTTTTTGTATTCCCCCTGTATATACAATTTCACATCTTTATAGATATTGATTCAATGTTGATATATAACTTTATGTCAGTATATGCTCTATGTATAGCTATATATTTCCCGTCTGTTCTCCTACACTGGACACTGTCTGCCTGTTACCTAAGCCCCCCTCATGATTTTTACGACACCTCCTCCTCTCCCTGCACGTTCTGTCTTCTTAGCTATTCTGTGTTTTAAGATATAATCTGTAAATTCCATTGAATTGGTTAGTATTGCTTTAGACTTGATAAAGGAAGGAACTCTTCCGAAAGCTTGTCAACTTATAAACGAATAGTTAGTCCAATAAAAAAAAAAAAGTATCATTGCTCAATGCAATACGCTTGTCATTTTGAGATATCTCGATCTCTCTCTCTGGTGGAAAGTGTCAGGTGGAGGGTAATCTCTACACTAATGCTAAAATTAACCTTACAAGCTACCTGCATAACCCCATCACTATCAGGAATAATAAAAGTGTGGTGTGCCTTTAATAGTAAAGGTTAAAATCCTCAACACTACATAATTTATACGCACCCAACATTATTGATCATGATTTCTGGGAAAATCTACAAAATAAGATATTGGCAAAAGCAGAAGGAATGTTAATAATAGGAGGAGATTTTAACATGTCCCCGCACTATGCCCTAGATAGATTCAGGCATAACACTACAATATTGAAAACCAAAAAAGATAACTTAGAAACTAAAATCTTCAATAAATTATTTAACAATTTAAGAGTTAAAGATATATGGAGGTCTCAAAACTTGGATGGTAAAAACTTTACTTGTTTATCAAAAGCCCACAAGTCCCTCTCGAGAATAGACTTATTCCTAATAGACGAAAAATTACTGAATTTTAAAATCAAAGCTAAAATTCTCCCGATTATAGTTTCGGATCACGCCCCTATAACTATTGAAATTAGCTCACATGATTTTAAAACCAAAAATAATCAATTTCACTTTCCTCAATATCTGGCTACTGATCCAGAATTCAAAACAATGTTAAATTTAAAATTTGAAGAATATGTCTATTTAAATAGAGAATATATTAATCGCCCAATAATATTTTGGGAGGCTGCAAAAGCAGTCATGAGAGGAGAGATATTGGCATATAATATTAGGAGAACTAAAGATTATAAAAAAAAGGAAGAAAATATTATCAAAAAGTTATCAAATGCTTATAACAACTATATAGTAAATAAAACGATTGAAACCTGGAACAATTACATACAGGTCAAGAAAGAAAGAGACTTTTCTCTTGCATAAAACAACGCAACGTGAACTGAGACTTCAAGCGAAGTTGTATAAATACGGGAATAAGGCAGGCAAGTTACTTTCTAGATTAGTCAAGCAAGATAAAGGGAATACTATAATTGAGCATATTTAGAAGGACGATAAACTCTTCTCAGACTCAGAAGAGATTTTAAAAATAATGGTAGAATATTATCAAAGTCTGTACTCTTTAAATGCATCCAATAGCAGAAATAGTGAGGAGTTCTGGGAAAAGATTTCTTGTCCAACTATTTCAGAAGAAATGAGTGAAATGATGAATCTCCCTATTACAGAGATAGAGGTCGTGAAAGGGATAGAGGAACTGCCCATTAATAAAGCGGCAGGACCAGATGCCCTGCCTAGTGAATTTTATAAGTTGTTATCACCCTCCATAGCTTCACATTTAACAAAACTGTACAATGACATGTATAGGGAGGGCACTCCACCATCAAACACCTTCTCAGCCTCCTTTACTACCCTTATCTTAAAACCTGGGAAAGACCCTACACAAAAAGAGTCGTATAGACCTATCGCTCTTCTCAATACAGATTACAAACTGTTGACATCTATCTTGGCACGTAGATTACAAACCCCCCTTGCACAGATAATACACAAAGATCAGGCAGGTTTCATGATAAATAGAAACTCCTCGGCTAAAATCCGTGAGCTATTCCTTACGATAGATTTTTTTAATGTACAACCGAACCAAGTCCAAGAAATAGAACATAATATTAATGATAAGGCTATTATCACAATTGATGCTGAGAAGGCGTTTGACTCGGTCCACCATGATCACCTTCTTCATACACTCTTTCAATTTGGTTTTAGAGGTCATTTCTCTAAATTTATTGAAAATCTATATAAAAACAGCTTATACCAGGCTCCTAGTTAATACCAGACAATCATCTACTATTCATCTAGCTAAAGGCACAAGACAAGGATGTCCTCTTTCACCCTTGCTTTTCAATATTGCAATTGAACCTCTCGCGATTCTGGTTAGACAAGATATAGAAGGAATTAAAATAAGGAAAAAGGAACTCAAAATCTCGCTTTATGCGGATGATATTCTAATATATATGAGAAATACTCAGTTAAATATCCCTAAACTCTTGTCTATTATATCACAGTTTAGCTCATTTTCGGGTTACAAGATAAACACTAACAAATCGGAACTCTACTGGGCAAGACCTCCAGATCAGCCCCTAGATAACATGCCCTTTAAAATTGCAGAAGAAGCATTTAAGTATCTGGGTATTATAATCTCCTCAAACCCAGAACAATGGTATTCTTTCAACATACCCCCAATTCTAAAAGTAATTAGAGAAACAATGAAGTACTGGCAAAATTTACCTATTTCACTTTCAGGCCGAATTGCCCTTTATAAAATGATATTATTTCCAAAAATCCTATACATCTGTCAAAATATACCAATTCTATTAAAGGAGAAAGATATCAAGATCTTAAACACGGCACTTAGAAAATTCCTATGGCAGGGCAGGAAACCTCGAATATCTCTTGAAAAGCTCTTTTTGCCCAGAAAATTTGGAGGCTGTGCTTTACTTGATCTACGGTTATATAATCTTGCATTCTTAGCTCGTATAGTAATAGATTGGATCTGCCTTAAAGATTATGCAACAAACAATGACCTAGAAAAGAACGTTAGCTTGCCCTATCTTCCAGTAGCCCTAATCCATGTGAGAAGAGGCGAAATTCCAAAGGAAATTAAGAAACTTCAGTCTATTTTTATCCCAATCAAAGCCTGGTTAAAGATATGTAAAATTTTAAATATAAATGAGAAAATTTCTACCTATTTACCCTTAAAAGGAAGCCCATACTTTGAACTAGGGTTACAAATATCACCTCTTACAAGATGGGAAGCAAACGGTCTTGAAAGAGTAGCGCAATTAATCGATATGTCAAGGAAATGTATCTAATCATTTTCTGATCTCAGAAGTGAATTTGACATTCCACAAAAAGATTTTTTTGTTTACCTCCAGGCAAGACACTATGCTTGGAAGTTAATAAATGAAGCAGGTTGGAATTGGTCTCTGGGTCCATTAGAAAAATCGATAGCATTAGCTAATGGGGGCCAAATGTCAATATCTCTATGCTACCAAACGCTAAAGTTAAGTAAAGGCGTGAATCATATTAATAACATTGAACTAAAATGGGCCCCACTTATTGAACCAACTTCTATAGAAACAGGATATATTCAAACTTCCATCTTAAAAGTAAATCAAACAACATTCTCTTCTACTTGGAGGGAATCACACGTGAAACTTTTGCCTATGACTTATGTAACTCCTGAAAAGGGACATAGATGGGGCAATACACAATTTAACAAATGCCCAAAATGCTCAATGGGAGCGGCGAACCTAAAACATATGTTATGGACCTGTCCAAAAATAAGAGAGGTATGGAAGAAAGTGGAATATTGGTTAAATAGAAAGCGTGGCATATCTTATGCGATTCTCTCTTTTATAAATGTAATTTTTCTTAAAACAGATGAAAGACTCCCCCCAGATAAGGAAAAGATAGTAAATGTCACAATATTAGCAACAAGATACCTAATCTTTAAAAAATGGAAAGAAACAGCAACTCCCAGTATCCCAGAGATAAAAAATTGTATAAAAAAGCAATGTATACTTGAACAATTTGATACAAAATTATTTGAAACCCAAGATGTTAACAGGTTCTTCCAAAAGTGGTCATCATTTATAAAAATCTTTCCAAAAAAAGAAATAGATCATCTAATTTATCCCTTCAGGAATTCAGATTTAGTTTTATTAGGAATTTGGTAAGAATAGAAACCAGTCCTCCCTGCTTCTCCTCTTCTCTCCTCTCCCTCTCTTTTTCCCTTTTTTTTTTTTTTTTCTCCCAATCTCAATTCTCCCGGCCCCCCCCCCCCGCCGCTCATTTCCCCCCTCATTATGTTCATTTCTTTCTAATGCATTAAATTAATATCTAAGGTTGATATGGGTACCCTGTAAACCTAATAAGACACTTTCCCAATACAGTTAGGAATAACAGTGAAGATAATCTAAGGTCCAAGAGACCTACACATGTATTAATCTTAGATAAAATATTAGGTTAGATCAAGTTAGATGGAATTAGTGGAATCAGTCAATATACAAGAATAAATTGGGACTGACTTTGTCAAGTTACTTGTATTTCTTTTTTTCTCTTCTTATCTTGTTCATGTAGATTATAAGTAATGTTATGTTTATTTTTCCTTTGATACATAGCCCTGCGAGGCGTAACAAGAACCTACATGTAGTAGGACCCAAACAGATATTGTATTGGAGATTGTATAAAAATAAAAGTTTAAAAAAAAAAAAAAAAAAAAAAGTGTGGTGTGCCTTCTAATTACCAAAAACCAATGGAAAAGCCATACATGTCTGCTATTTCTAAACAAAGGAGATCCCAGAGAAGCTTTTACAATCACTTGTGCCATGAGTGTACAAGCAAGTAGTATGTAAATAATTTCAGTGATAAACCCAAAGTTTGTGAAAAATGAACTTTTTTTTTTTTTTATAAGATCGCATTTGGCGGGGAATTAGTGGCATGAAATATACAAAAATGAGCCGACGTCACTGGATTTCAAACCTGTCCTCAGGCCTCCTAAACAGTCCAGGTTTTCTGGATAACCTTGGATGAGAGCAGGTAAAATAACCATGTTTACTAATCAGCTGATTATTTCACCTGTGCTCAAGTTCAGATATCCACAAAATGTGGCCTGAGGAGCGGTTTGAAAACAAGTGGCCTAGCTCAATACCTTGGTTTGTCTACTTAAAAAAATAACAAGGCTCTATTTCTGTTTAAATGGAGTGATAGCAACAATTCTTAAAAATAAATGATCCGGTGTTTTCCCAGTAGTGAAGGGGTTAAAGGGACACTGAACCCAAATTTCTTCTTTTGTGATTCATAGAGCATGCAATTTTAAGCAACTGTCTAATTTACTCCTATTATCAATGTTTCTTCGTTCTCTTGCTCTCTTTATTTGAAAAAGAAGGCATCTAAGCTTTTTTCTTGTTTCAAAACTCTGGACAGCAGTTTTTGATTGGTGGATTAATTTATCCACCAATCAGCAAGGACAACCTAGGTTGTTCACCAAAAATGGGCCGGCATCTAAACTTACATTCTTGCATTTCAAATAAAGATACCAAGAGAATAAAGAAAATTTTATAATAGGAGTAAATTAGAAAGTTTCTTAAAATGCCATGCTCTATCTGAATAACGAAATAAAAAATTTGGGTTCAGTGTCCCTTTAAGAGTAATATTTAAGGAGTGCATTCCCCAGTTTTGTTTTCTTAAGATATTTCATCCTTTCCTGTTGCAATATAACATTTAGTAGGCAATACAGGTGTAATTCCATTTCCTAATGGAATTACACCTGTAAGTGACTTCCTTATTCTGTCTCATTGTATTAGACAGTTATTTTGAGTCGCAATTCAGTTCTATAATATCAGGTGTCACAACTAATAAATGGCGGATACTGAGAACTTTGTAATATGTTTAGGCAATAAATAATTCATATGCACATCTATAAATTGTGCAAACACAACCAAAATTATTATTTTTTAAATATTGATATATATTGAGTCAAACCTTGACAAACTCTGAGAATGAAATGGCACTGTCTCCATCCTGATCTGCTTCCTGGATTGTGCGGTCAGCGATGCTTCCTAACTGCTCGTCTGATATGTTCACTCCAACCATCATGCGAAGGACCTGGAGAGAACAGCAGATAAGCTTAACTACAAATGGTATCAATCTCTACTGCATAACCTATATATGTAAAAGGCATGGGGTGAAAAGAACTGTACACTATTATTTAGCCTAGGTAAAGAACACTGAAAATCACCATGAAATGTGGCACAATGTTACCATATATGAATTTCAATAGCAGAAAATTCAGACATAACAGACATTCTTTGAAAGTTTTTTTCCCCCATTACACTATAATAATGGGCAAAATTTTAGTATTTCTAATATTTTATTTCTAATGGCTTCCAGACACTGCTTTATAGTTCCAAGAACACTCAGAGCATACTGACATATTTAATGGTCAAGACTCTTATTCATAGTGGCAAAAATCTGGATTACAAATATCACCGAAATTCAGAGACCATAGTTTTTTGCTTTGAAATTTAAATCTTTTTTGAAGCAGTGATTGTGTTGACGGGAGCTAAGTACCTTACCTGCAATAGCTCATCCCTGGATATCTTGTCATCTTTGTCCAGGTCATATAAACGGAAAGCAACTACAAAAGAGTAGAAGATTTCCATTAACTAAATTTCATGAGTAAAAAGAAAGTGAAATAGAAGCATAGTTCCATAAAAACATAAATGTATATCTTACCTGAAAAATGAATTTCTTTCATGGTAGTGAGAGTCCACGATCTGTTACATATGGGATATACATTCCTACCATGAGGAGGCAAAGTTTCCTAAACTCAAAAAGCCTATAAACCCCCTCCCACCTCACAGATACCTCAAGTTTAAAGTATAGCCAATCCGTGAGGTGCAAGAGCCCAAAAATTAGGAGCAGGGAAAAAGAGGTGCTAAAAAATTTTTAGCCCCATAAGGGTGTGGGCTTGTGGACGCTCACCACCATTAAAGAAATTAATTTATCAGGTAAGAATATAAATTAGGTTTTCTTTTATATAACTGGCGAGAGTCCACAACCGGTTACATATGGGAACCAATACCAAAGCTGTGTAAGTCCACAAGTAACAATAAAAGGGAGGGATTGAGAAGAGAAAAAAACAAAAACAAAAAAAGAGAAAAAAAACCCCAAACAAACAGTGTTTCTCGCTGAGAAATTAAATCCACAAATATTGCTTGTGACAAACTCAAAATATTCAGATAGGTTAATACAAGTGTTATCCGTCTCTACTCTGTTAAAGAAAAAAAAATGTATGGACACTGAATTTGTTCGAAGAAACAAGGAAAGGACTGAGCTAGTTCCAAGATATCATTCAGGTAATAATTTTGTTTGGAGAAAGAATTGCAATACCCTGAGCTCGGTTATAGACAAAGGGTTACCCAGAACCTTGATATTATTCTTTTCAAGTACTGACCAGGTCTGGCCCTGCTTAACTTTCGAGATCAGATGGGATCAGGTGCATTCACAGCAGTGTGGCGGTAGGCTGGAGTTGTAGCTAGATTTTTTTCCAGTAAAGTGATTCCCAAAAAACTAATGTTTTGAATAAATTAGATTAGGAAGGCAAGCATCCTTTAATCTAATAGTGACATAAACTGACCTTGCTTAAGATAGAATAGTTCTGAATGTTTCATTCTGAAAGATTAAATTCTTAGGAACTGTTTGGAGTTCAAGATCCAAAATTGGTCTGAAGGTGTCTTCCTTCTTTGGAAGAATGAAGAGATTTGATTAAAATCCCATTCCCTGTTCTTGGATTGAATTGGAATACGTATTCCCATATCTCAACAGAAGCCAAGATTAAAGAGCCCTGAAATTTTGACAGTTTGAAGAACGTAATGGATAGGGGAAAAAACATAAAATTTATGCTTACCTGATAAATTTATTTCTCTTGTGGTGTATCCAGTCCACGGATCATCCATTACTTGTGGGATATTCTCCTTCCCAACAGGAAGTTGCAAGAGGATCACCCACAGCAGAGCTGCTATATAGCTCCTCCCCTAACTGCCATATCCAGTCATTCGACCGAAAACGAGAAGAAAGGAGAAACCATAGGGTGCAGTGGTAACTGTAGTTTAAAATTAAAAAATACCTGCCTTAAAATGACAGGGCGGGCCGTGGACTGGATACACCACAAGAGAAATAAATTTATCAGGTAAGCATAAATTATGTTTTCTCTTGTAAGGTGTATCCAGTCCACGGATCATCCATTACTTGTGGGATACCAATACCAAAGCTAAAGTACACGGATGAAGGGAGGGACAAGGCAGGTACTTAAACGGAAGGTACCACTGCCTGTAAAACCTTTCTCCCAAAAATAGCCTCCGAAGAAGCAAAAGTATCAAATTTGTAGAATTTTGAAAAAGTATGAAGCGAAGACCAAGTCGCCGCCTTGCAAATCTGTTCAACAGAAGCCTCATATTTAAAGGCCCATGTGGAAGCCACAGCTCTAGTAGAATGAGCTATAATCCTTTCTGGAGGCTGCTGGCCAGCAGTCTCATAGGCTAAGCGGATTATGCTTCTTAGCCAAAAAGAAAGAGAGGTTGCCGAAGCCTTTTGACCTCTCCTCTGTCCAGAGAAGACAACAAACAAAGCAGATGTTTGACGAAAATCTTTAGTCGCTTGTAAGTAAAACTTTAAAGCACAAACCATGTCCAGATTATGTATTAGACGTTCCTTCTTTGAAGAAGGATTAGGACACAAAGACGGAACAACAATCTCTTGATTGATATTCTTATTAGATACCACCTTAGGTAAAAACCCAGGTTTGGTACGCAGAACTACCTTATCTGCATGGAAGATCAGATAAGGAGAATCACATTGTAAGGCAGATAACTCGGAAACTCTTCGAGCCGAGGAAATAGCTACCAAAAAAAGAACTTTCCAAGATAAAAGTTTGATATCTATGGAATGAAGAGGTTCAAACGGAACCCCCTGAAGAACTTTAAGAACCAAATTTAAGCTCCAAGGTGGAGCAACAGGTTTAAACACAGGCTTGATTCTAACTAAAGCCTGACAAAATGCCTCAACGTCTGGGACATCCGCCAGACGCTTGTGCAAAAGAATAGATAGGATTGTCAGGGACAGATTTCTGCACTTTCTCCAATCCTTCTTGGAAAAAAGATAATATCCTGGGAATCCTGACCTTACTCCATGAGTAAACCTTGGATTCACACCAATAAAGAAATTTACGCCATATCTTATGATAGATCTTCCTGGCGACAGGCTTTCGTGCCTGAATTAAGGTATCAATGACTGACTCGGAGAAACCACGCTTTGATAAAATCAAGCGTTCAATCTCCAGGCAGTCAGCCTCAGAGAAATTAGATTTGGATGGTTGAAAGGACCTTGAAGTAGAAGGTCCTGTCTCAGCGGCAGAGTCCATGGTGGAAAGGATGACATGTCCACCAGATCTGCATACCAAGTCCTGCGTGGCCACGCAGGCGCTATCAAGATCACTGATGCTCTCTCCTGCTTGCAATCAGACGAGGGAGCAGAGGAAACGGTGGAAACACACAAGCCAGGTTGAAGGACCAATGCGCTGCTAGAGCATCTATCAGCATTGCCTTGGGGTACCTGGACCTGGATCCGTAACAAGGAAGCTTGGCGTTCTGTCGAGACGCCATGAGATCCAGTTCTGGTTTGCCCCAACGATGAATCAATTGTGCAAACACCTCCGGATGGAGTTCCCACTCCACCGGATGAAAAGTCTGACGACTTAGAAAATCTGCCTCCCAGTTCTCTACACCTGGGATATGGATAGCTGATAGGTGGCAAGAGTGAATCTCTGCCCAGCGAATTATCTTCGAGACTTCTAACATCGCTAGGGAACTCAATGTTCCCCCTTGATGGTTGATGTAAGACACAGTCGTGATGTTGTCCGACTGAAATCTGATAAACCTCAGAGTTGCTAACTGAGGCCAAGCCTGAAGAGCATTGAATATCGCTCTCAGTTCCAGAATGTTTATTGGAAGGAGTGTCTCCTCCTGAGTCCACGATCCCTGAGCCTTCAGGGAGTTCCAGACTGCACCCCAACCTAGAAGGCTGGCATCTGTTGTTACAATTGTCCAATCTGGCCTGCGAAATGTCATACCTTTGGACAGATGGACCCGAGATAGCCACCAGAGAAGAGAATCCCTGGTCTCTTGATCCAGATTTCGTAGAGGGGACAAATCTGTGTAATCCCCATTCCACTGACTGAGCATGCAGAGTTGCAGCGGTCTGAGATGTAGGCGTGCAAATGGCACTATGTCCATTGCCGCTACCATTAAGCCGATTACTTCCATGCACTGAGCCACCGAAGGGCGAGGAATGGAATAAAAAACACGGCAAGAATTTAGAAGTTTTGATAACCTGGACTCAGTCAGGTAAATTTTCATTTCTACAGAATCTATCAGAGTCCCTAGGAAGGAAACTCTTGTGAGGGGGGGATAGAGAACTCTTTTCCTCGTTCACCTTCCACCCATGCGACCTCAGAAATGCCAACACTATGTCCGTATGAGACTTGGCAATTTGGAAGTTTGACGCCTGAATCAGGATGTCGTCTAAATAAGGGGCCACTGCTATGCCCCGCGGCCTTAGGACCACCAGAAGCGACCCCAGAAACTTCGTAAAAATTCTTGGGGCTGTAGCTAACCCAAAGGGAAGAGCTACAAACTGGTAATGCCTGTCTAGGAAGGCAAACCTGAGAAACCGATGATGATCTTTGTGTATCTGAATGTGAAGATAGGCATCCTTTAAATCCACTGTAGTCATGAATTGACCCTCCTGGATCATAGGTAGGATGGTACGAAAAGTCTCCATCTTGAATGATGGAACTCTGAGGAATTTGTTTAAGATCTTTAGATCCAAAATTGGTCTGAAGGTTCCCTCTTTTTTCGGAACCACAAACAGATTTGAGTAAAATCCCTGTCCCTGTTCCTCCTTTGGAACTGGATGGATCACTCCCATAACTAGGAGGTCTTGTACACAGTGTAAGAATGCCTCTCTATTTATCTGGTTTGCAGATAATTGTGAAAGGTGAAATCTCCCTTTTGGGGGGGGGGGGGGAAGCCTTGAAGTCCAGAAGATATCCCTGGGATATAATTTCCAACGCCAAGAGATCCTCGACATCTCTTGCCCACGCCTGGGCGAAGAGCGAAAGTCTGCCCCCTACTAGATCCGTTACCGGATAGGGGGCCGTTCCTTCATGCTGTCTTAGAGGCAGCAGCAGGCTTTTTGGCCTGCTTACCTTTGTTCCAGGCCTGGTTAGGTCTCCAGACCGTCTTGGACTGATCAAAAGTTCCCTCTTGTTTTGCATTAGAGGAAGTTGATGCCTTGCCTTGAAGTTTCGAAAGGCACGAAAATTAGACTTTTTGGCCCTTGATTTGGACCTATCCTGAGGAAGGGCATGACCTTTTCCTCCAGTGATATCAGCAATAATCTCCTTCAAACCAGGCCCAAATAGGGTCTGCCCCTTGAAGGGAATGTTAAGCAGCTTAGACTTTGAAGTAACGTCAGCTGACCATGATTTAAGCCATAGCGCTCTGCGCGCCTGGATAGCAAAACCAGAATTCTTAGCTGTTAGTTTAGTCAAATGAACAATGGCATCAGAAACAAAAGAATTGGCTAGCTTAAGTGCTGTAAGCTTGTCAAGTATGTCATCCAATGGAGTCGCTACCTGTAAAGCCTCTTCCAGAGACTCAAACCAGAACACCGCAGCAGTAGTGACAGGAGCAATGCATGCAAGGGGCTGTAGGATAAAACCTTGTTGAATAAACATTTTCTTAAGGTAACCCTCTAACTTTTTATCCATTGGATCTAAGAAAGCACAATAGTACGCTTTGCTAGAGTAGAAACTGCTCCCTCCACCTTAGGAACTGTCTGCCATAAGTCCTGTGTGGTGGCGTCTATTGGAAACATTTTTCTAAAAATAGGAGGGGGAGAGAACGGCACACCTGGTCTATCCCATTCCTTAGTAATAATTTCTGTAAATATAGTATTTATCCAGTCTACACAATTTCTCTGGCACTGCAATTGTATCACAGTCATTCAGAGCAGCTAAAACCTCCCTGAGTAACACGCGGAGGTGTTCAAGCTTAAATTTAAATGTAGAAATATCATAATCAGGTTGCATCATCTTCCCTGAGTCAGAAACATCACCCACAGAAAGGAAAGAAGCTGTCCTTCTTCAGCTTCTGCATATTGTGAGGCAGTATCAGACATAGCTTTTAAAGCGTCAGTATGCTCTGTATTTCGTCTAACTCCAGAGCTATCTCGCTTTCCTCTAAATTCAGGTAGTCTGGCTAATACCGCTGACAGTGTATTCTCCATGACTGCCGACATGTCTTGTAAAGTAAATGCTATGGGCGCCCTAGATGTGCTTGGCGTCATTTGAGCGTGAGTCCCTTGAGCGGGAGTCAAAGGATCTGACACGTGGGGAGAGTTAGTCGGCATAACTTCCCCCTCGTCAGATTCCTCTGGTGATAAATTTTTTAAAGACAGAATATGATCTTTATTGCTTAAAGTGAAATCAGTACATTTGGTACACATTCTAAGAGGGGGTTCCACCATGGCTTTTAAACATAATGAACAAGGAGTTTCCTCTATGTCAGACATGTTTATACAGACTAGCAATGAGACTAGCAAGCTTGGAAAACACTTTAAATCAAGTTAACAAGCAAATATAAGAAACGGATAATATTAACCAAAGTGTGATAAATCAGTTGCGCCTAAAAACAACAAATACAAATAATATATCTGACAAAAAAAAAAATGTGTACAAAAGAATATGTGCAATAAAACATATATAAGTGCATAAACACAATGATATGATGCCCACACGCTAGATTGTGTGAGGTGAAACTCACAAACAATGATATCAATCAAACCAAAAACCTGGTGTGTGAACACAAAAGTCCAAAGTTCAAATAATGAAGGTGTGGCGGCAAAAACTTCTTCCAAAAGTTGAAGGCAATTCAAACGAAGCAAATCTGTATAGAACACAAAAAAGAAGAAGGCGCCAACATAGTGTGAATCTGTATTGAAAGTTGTTCACTCCCCACACATAAATTGTACTTACAAGAAGTCAGGCACTTGAGAAGTGCTACAACGGCTTTCTGGAGCATTAACAGCTGTCCAGGTAGCTGCTCTCTCGTAGTAAAGATGTAATCCTTGATGCTGCGTACGATCTGCAGGTATTTTGCAGCTTGACCCCTTTAGCCGGCTACTTTCTCTCGTAATATTCGTGATAGGAGAGAAGCCCAAACCAGGTGGGCTAGCAGCTATATTCGAATGCCAAGTATTGTAAAATTATCACACATATAAAATATCACTCCAGCCGTGATAAAGATATAGTTAAAAACAAATGTTTATTTAGTAAACATGTAATCACAACGCGTTTCCCGGTCTACCTTGACCGCTTCCTCAGGTGAATAAACTATATCTAAAATACACAGCTTATATTTGCTTGACTCGGCGTTCAAGCCGAAACAGAGCGCATGCGTGAAGGAGTATGCAGTACCCAGAGTCAAAGGGGGTGTGTATCAGCGCCTAAGTGATTGGTTGTCGACCGAAAAATCGAACCAACCAAAGGGAGATATAGTAACACACCTCTATAGTGTGTGTAAGGTTATACCAAATAATTTCATGATCTACAAGTCACTGCCGATAGCGTAATTCAATGACCACCAAGCGCAATATATTGTGTTAAGTGAAAGTATCAAATCGCTAATGTGTAATACGTATAAAAGGTAACAAAAGATACTGTTGGCGGCGATACGATACAAAATTCTTATATGCATACGTACAACCCCCAAATTGGGATACTACTCCTTCATGCATTTACAAAAAGAAGAAAGCAATGCTATACCATATACCAGCTCAAATGGCTAATATCACAATGAACTAAAATATACAGGATATAGAATATATATAAAATATACTACCCCTCATACATAAAATAAAAATACAAAGTAACTCTTGTATTCAGTAAATTATAAAAAAATGCAAAAAAATACATATTCATAAAAATAATAAAATAATATATACATAAAATATAATCAACGGGTTAGGTGTTCACATCTATGTACGGTTCTAATGAGCCATGATGTCTCAACAACTATCCCTCCTAATATAGAGCTATCCAATTCAGATTCTCATATCGAAAACTCTAAGGGTGAAATGTTGTTACAATACCTAGACCCAGTCGAATGTTGTTACAATACCTAGGCCAATTAGATGGTAATGATGAAACTAAAAATTAAAAATAGCTACTAACTAATAAATTATTGGACTACAACTTAATTGAATGCCGCCATGTCAAGATTCTCATTTAGACCATATGGATTCAAAGTTTTTAATTTCCAGATCCAATATGTCTCCCTTTGTCTTAGATCAATTAGTCTATTTCTGCCCCATTTAGAAGAGATTTGTTCAATAGGAAAAATACTATACAAATCTGTCTGCCCATCATGACAACAAACTCCATGTCTAGAGACACTATGTTTAGTACAGGACTTTTTCACGTTTCTCATGTGTTCCCCCCATCTTTTTTTCAGGGGTCTAGAAGTTCTCCCTATGTACTGTAGGCCACATTTGCACTCCAGTAGATATATTACAAAAGAGGAATCACATGAAAAACGAGTCTTTATCTCAAATTCTTCCTTTGTGGAAAAAGACCTGAACTTCAACTTTTCCCCCTTCGTAAATTCACATAACCCACAGTTAGCTCTGTTACATTTATAGAACCCTTTCTTATTAGACAGCCAATCTTTCGTCTTATGTTCTATATTTTTTCCAAATTTCCTCATCACTATTTTACTAGGGGCAAGTTTATTTTTAAGTGAAGGTGCTCTTTTAAAAGTACATATAGGGTTTTCATCTAAAATGTTTCTTAATACCGGATCGTTCAATAGAATGTTCCAATGTTTGCGAACAATTCTCTTAATTTTATCATGGTTTGAGGTATATTTAGTTATAAATCTCAGATTTTTATTTTTATTGATTTTGTTCTTATTAGTGCCTATTTCATCTAACTTGTTGCACTCTAGATTCTCCTTCTCTTTTGGAGTTTTAAAAAATTCAGATCTATCTTTATTTCTAGCCTTCAAAAAACTCTCCTCTACTAGATCCCTAGGATAATTTCTTTCAAATAATCTACTTTTTAGGATTCCTGCTTGTTCGTCATAAAGAGTTAAATTTGTACAGTTTATACGGATTCTAGAGAACTGATTGTATGGAATATTTCTCTTCCATGCCTTATAATGATTGCTTTTATAATTCAAGTAACTATTTGTATCCACTGTTTTAAAGTGGGTTTTGGTCAAAATATGACCTACTTGGTCCCAATATAATACCAAGTCCAAAAATTCAATATGATCTGTATTAATATTATGAGTGAACTTAAGTCCCATATTATTTTCATTAAGTGATTTAATAAAGTCTAAGGCATAATCCTCTGAACCTTCCCAAATAAAAATAAGGTCATCTATAAAACGGCCATAGAACACCAGACTTGCCCCCAGGGGGGAGTTGTAAATGTATCTTTCTTCAAATACCCCCATAAATAAATTAGCAAAACTGGGGGCAAATCTGGTGCCCATGGCCGTTCCCTTAATCTGTAAAAAAAATTGTTCCTGATAAACAAAATAATTATGTTTCAACACAAATGAAATTGCTTCTAACAAAAATAATCTCTGTTTGGTGGGTAAAAATTGATCTCTCTTCAAAAAAACATCTATAGCTTCTATGCCCAGATGGTGCTCTATGTTTGAATAAAGAGCTGTCACATCACAAGTGAACCAAATGAGCTTGCGCTCAGCCTTTTCTATTTTCGATAACTTGGCTATTAGGTCCGGGGTATCTTTGATATATGATGGAAGCCCCTTCACTATTTTTTTTAAAAAATGATCAATATATTCGGATAAGTTGCAAGTAAGACTCCCTATGCCCGAAATAATGGGCCTACCAGGTGGATTATTGGTGCATTTGTGTATTTTCGGGAGGTGATAATAATATGCTAGATTTGGTGACATAGGGACCAGATATTCTTTCTCATTTTTGGTTAAGATCCCCTCTAGAAAACCTTTGTCTACCATTTTAATTAGATGGGTGGTATATGTTTTGGTAGGATTATATGTAAGCTTTTTATAATAATTTTGATCTAGAAGGATCCTATTTGCTTCCTGTAAATAATCTGACATATTTTGCAGAACAACCCCTCCTCCTTTATCAGCCTGCCTGATCACCAAGTTGTCATTCTTGGCTAATCTTGACAAAGCTTTAATCTCATATAGATTCAGATTGGGGTTCCCCACCTTCTTCTCTAGTGCACCAAACTCCTCTAGAACAAGATTTTGAAATAGAGAAATATATGGACTGGTAACTGGCGGATTAAAATTAGATCTTAACATTAAATTGGAATGGATATAGTCGTCAAATAAAACATTACATAACTCTTCTGGTTCATGATATACTATACCATCAGTTGGTCTTTCTGGCATATCATCAGTAATGATAGCAGATTGTGTTGTACTGTTAATTTTCTTATCACAAAAATACTTTTGCATAGACAGTTTTCTTACAAACCGATTAAGATCCACAAACAGTTCGAACAAATTATGTTCGTTAGAAGGACAAAAAGAAAGGCCCCTATTTAATACGCAGATTTCTTCATTTGTGAGGTTGTGACTCGAGAGATTGAAGATACCTTCTTTCATTCTCTCAAGTCTCTTCTTTTTGGCAGATTTACCTCTGCCTCTCCTGCCACGCTTGCGTATGATCTTTTTTGTGGTGTAAAAGTTCTTATATTTTCTACCCTTGGGGGAGCTCTCTCTAACTGCTTTAGACGTATAGGCATGTGTCTCTGATGTGTTATATGAGGACCTTGCTCTCTGTTTGACTGAAAATCCTGTGAATTTTGTGATCTCCAATCCGATTTTTTATTTTCCCAATTATACTGATCAGGATAATGTTGTTTATTTCTATTTTGTGATGACATCCTGTAATATTCATCATTCCTGTGGCTATACTCTCCAAATTGATTATATCTATTGTTAAAAGAATTTCTTGGTGAATAATGGTTA
Organism: Bombina bombina; assembly: GCF_027579735.1. Lineage (NCBI taxonomy): Eukaryota > Metazoa > Chordata > Amphibia > Anura > Bombinatoridae > Bombina > Bombina bombina. Next base: position 232,211,085 of record NC_069499.1, read on the forward strand.
CTATTAAGTCTCCTATTGTTAGAATAACCACCCTGATTGACATGGTTATTTTTATCTCTCCATGTATCAAAATTATTCCTAGAGGGACCTGGCGATTGATAGTCCGGCCTCAAATTCTGATTACTCCCCACATTTTTCTTTTTATCTTTAGGTTTTTTGTAATTAATATAAGAAACGGTACTGTGCCTTTAAGAGAACCAAATTTTGTCAGAATTTGAAAAACAGTGAAAAAAGGCAGTAAATCAAACAAAATGTTTACAGTGTGTATAATAAGCTAACAGAGCATTGCACCCACTTGCAAATGGATGATTAACCCCTTAGTTCAAAAAAACGATATAAATGTTTTTTTTAACAGTCACACCAACTGCCACAGCCTTGCTGTGGGCCTACCTTCCCCAACAAACGATTTTGGAAAGCCTAAGAGCCCTTTAGAGATGTCCTATAGCATTCAGGGGACTCCTGGGAGGAAGCTGGATGTCTCAGTCTGTAAAAGTTAATGCGCAAAAAAAGCGCTAAATTAGGCCCCTCCCACTCATAGTAACACAGTGGAAAGCCTCTGGTTTTTAAGCCAGCCATGTGGAAAAAACTAGGCCCCAATAAAGTTTTATCACCAAAGTATATATAAAAACGTTTAAACATGCCAGCAAATGTTTTATATTGTAAATATAAAAGAGTATTACCTCAGAAAGTAAGCATGATACCAGTCGCTATTAAATCACTGTATTCAGGCTTACCTTACATAAATTTGGTATCAGCAGCATTTTCTAGCATTCACATCTTCTAGAAAAATCTTAACTGCACATACCTCATAGCAGGATAACCTGCACGCTATTCCCCCGCTGAAGTTACTTCTCTCTTCAGTCATGTGTGAGAACAGCAATGGATCTTAGTTAAAACCTGCTAAGATCATAGAAATCACAGGCAGATTCTTCTATCTTTCTGCCTGGGACAAAATAGTACAACTACGGTACCATTTAAAAATAACAAACTTTTGATTGAAGCAAGATAACAGCTACATTTCACCACTTTCCTCTTACTACCTCCATGCTTGTTGAGAGTTGCAAGAGAATGACTGGATATGGCAGTTAGGGGAGGAGCTATATAGCAGCTCCGCTGTGGGTGATCCTCTTGCAACTTCCTGTTGGGAAGGAGAATATCCCACAAGTAATGGATGATCCGTGGACTGGATACACCTTACAAGAGAAAAACAAACTCTTTTGGAGGCCTTGTTCTTAATAAGGGACAGTCTAGTCCAAAATAAACTTTCATAATTCAGATAAGGCATGATTAGAGGCCGCCTCTTATCTGAATGCATTTTGACAGTATTTCACCACTAGAGGATGTTATTTATATGACACACAAACTAACACTGTGCTCACGCACGTGGAGTTACCTAGGAGTCAGCAATGATTGGCTAAAAGTCTGTCAAAAGAACTGAAATAAGGGGGCAGTTTGCAGAATCTTAGCTACAAGGTTATCATAGAGGTAAAAAGTGTATTAATATAACTGTTGGTTATGCAAAACTATGGAATGGATAATAAAAAGGGATTATCTATCTTTTAAAACAATAACAATTCTGGTGTAGACTGTCCCTTTAAGTCAATTCAATATTCTTGTGAATAGTTTTGAACCCAGAGCTGTGGGACAGACTGAACCCAAGCCTCCTGTTAAAAACTGCCCTCTTTAAGTAGCTTTACAGATAGTTAATGCAGGTAATACCAGTATCCATTCGGACTTGTTCAGTCTAGTTTTGTAAACTAACTTTTGAAGGCACTATCAAGGTGCAAGTACCTTCAGCTGGATTCAATTTCTAAACCCGACTGCTTGCTAGGTAGCTGAGCTAATCTTTGGGTTACTACAGCTGGCTTGGAAAAAAAAAAGTGTGCCAAAATACATTTGTGTACAAAACAAGGGTATAGTGATATTCTGTACCAGGGTCATATATACATAATATATAGCTAAACTATTAAAATTAAAAGTGCCCACAATATGGCTACATATGTGTCTATATATAAATTTAAAATACTTACCAATAGACACTCGTCCAATAATCATCATTGAGTAGCAGACAGCCAAACCATTACTGAAACATATCAGCAGAGGTAATGGAATAGAAGTATAACGTTGATCTGTAAAAGGGAGGCAGAAGACGAGTCCCTGCGTCCGAATTTACAAAGAGCCCATGAATGATTTCTCATGAGGCTAAAACATTGTATCATAAGGCAGTACTCCAAACACATTCCTCTGAAAAGCACTGTACTCTGAGGGGAACTGGGCTTCAATATGTTTTGAAGTGGCATTAACTGAAGAAAAAATAAAAAAAATAAAAATCAAGCACATTGTTATGCTTCAACCACCTCCAATGAAGGCAAAGTAAAAACTGAATTATGTGTGAGGTGGGAGGGGTTTTATAGGCTTTTTGAGATTGGGAAACTTTGCCTCCTCCTGGTAGGAATGTATAACCCATATGTATCAGGTCATGGGCACTCATCACCAATATGAAAGAAAGAATAATAATTTCTTGATAAATGTTGGTTTACTAAGCCAAAAAGAGTCAATTAATTAATAGCAAGCAATGACAGGAAGTAGACAACAGAATTTATGTTTACCTGATAAATTTCTTTCTCCAACGGTGTGTCCGGTCCACGGCGTCATCCTTACTTGTGGGGATATTCTCTTCCCCAACAGGAAATGGCAAAGAGCCCAGCAAAGCTGGTCACATGATCCCTCCTAGGCTCCGCCTACCCCAGTCATTCGACCGACGTTAAGGAGGAATATTTGCATAGGAGAAACCATATGGTACCGTGGTGACTGTAGTTAAAGAAAATAAAATATCAGACCTGATTAAAAAAACCAGGGCGGGCCGTGGACCGGACACACCGTTGGAGAACGAAATTTATCAGGTAAACATAAATTCTGTTTTCTCCAACATAGGTGTGTCCGGTCCACGGCGTCATCCTTACTTGTGGGAACCAATACCAAAGCTTTAGGACACGGATGAAGGGAGGGAGCAAATCAGGTCACCTAAATGGAAGGCACCACGGCTTGCAAAACCTTTCTCCCAAAAATAGCCTCAGAAGAAGCAAAAGTATCAAACTTGTAAAATTTGGTAAAAGTGTGCAGTGAAGACCAAGTCGCTGCCCTACATATCTGATCAACAGAAGCCTCGTTCTTGAAGGCCCATGTGGAAGCCACAGCCCTAGTGGAATGAGCTGTGATTCTTTCGGGAGGCTGCCGTCCGGCAGTCTCGTAAGCCAATCTGATGATGCTTTTAATCCAAAAAGAGAGAGAGGTAGAAGTTGCTTTTTGACCTCTCCTTTTACCTGAATAAACAACAAACAAGGAAGATGTTTGTCTAAAATCCTTTGTAGCATCTAAATAGAATTTTAGAGCGCGAACAACATCCAAATTGTGCAACAAACGTTCCTTCTTTGAAACTGGTTTTGGACACAGAGAAGGTACGATAATCTCCTGGTTAATGTTTTTGTTAGAAACAACTTTTGGAAGAAAACCAGGTTTAGTACGTAAAACCACCTTATCTGCATGGAACACCAGATAAGGAGGAGAACACTGCAGAGCAGATAATTCTGAGACTCTTCTAGCAGAAGAAATCGCAACTAAAAACAAAACTTTCCAAGATAATAACTTAATATCAACGGAATGTAAGGGTTCAAACGGAACCCCCTGAAGAACTGAAAGAACTAAATTGAGACTCCAAGGAGGAGTCAAAGGTTTGTAAACAGGCTTGATTCTAACCAGAGCCTGAACAAAGGCTTGAACATCTGGCACAGCTGCCAGCTTTTTGTGAAGTAATACCGACAAGGCAGAAATCTGTCCCTTCAGGGAACTTGCAGATAATCCTTTTTCCAATCCTTCTTGAAGGAAGGATAGAATCCTAGGAATCTTAACCTTGTCCCAAGGGAATCCTTTAGATTCACACCAACAGATATATTTTTTCCAAATTTTGTGGTAAATCTTTCTAGTCACAGGCTTTCTGGCCTGAACAAGAGTATCGATAACAGAATCTGAGAATCCTCGCTTCGATAAAATCAAGCGTTCAATCTCCAAGCAGTCAGCTGGAGTGAAACCAGATTCGGATGTTCGAACGGACCCTGAACAAGAAGGTCTCGTCTCAAAGGTAGCTTCCAAGGTGGAGCCGATGACATATTCACCAGATCTGCATACCAAGTCCTGCGTGGCCACGCAGGAGCTATCAATATCACCGACGCCCTCTCCTGCTTGATCCTGGCTATCAGCCTGGGGATGAGAGGAAATGGCGGGAACACATAAGCTAGTTTGAAGGTCCAAGGTGCTACTAGTGCATCCACTAGAGCCGCCTTGGGATCCCTGGATCTGGCCCCGTAGCAAGGAACTTTGAAGTTCTGACGAGAGGCCATCAGATCCATGTCTGGAATGCCCCACAGGTGAGTGACTTGGGCAAAGATTTCCGGATGGAGTTCCCACTCCCCCGGATGCAATGTCTGCCGACTCAGAAAATCCGCTTCCCAATTTTCCACTCCTGGGATGTGGATAGCAGACAGGTGGCAGGAGTGAGACTCCGCCCAAAGAATAATTTTGGTTACTTCTTCCATCGCTAGGGAACTCCTTGTTCCCCCCTGATGGTTGATGTACGCAACAGTCGTCATGTTGTCTGATTGAAACCGTATGAACCTGGTCCTCGCAAGCTGGGGCCAGGCCTGGAGAGCATTGAATATCGCTCTCAGTTCCAGAATATTTATCGGTAGAAGAGATTCTTCCCGAGACCAAAGACCCTGAGCTTTCAGGGATCCCCAGACCGCGCCCCAGCCTATCAGACTGGCGTCGGTCGTGACAATGACCCACTCTGGTCTGTGGAACATCATCCCTTGAGACAGATTGTCCAGGGACAGCCACCAACGGAGTGAGTCTCTGGTCCTCTGATTTACTTGTATCTTCGGAGACAAGTCTGTATAGTCCCCATTCCACTGACTGAGCATGCACAGTTGTAATGGTCTTAGATGAATGCGCGCAAAAGGAACTATGTCCATCGCCGCCACCATCAACCCGATCACTTCCATGCACTGAGCTATGGAAGGAAGAGGAACGGAATGAAGTATCCGACAAGAGTCCAGAAGCTTTGTTTTTCTGGCCTCTATTAGAAAGATCCTCATTTCTAAGGAGTCTATAATTGTTCCCAAGAAGGGAACCCTTGTTGACGGGGATAGAGAACTCTTTTCCACGTTCACTTTCCAGCCGTGAGATCTGAGAAAGGCCAGGACAATGTCCGTGTGAGCCTTTGCTTGAGGAAGGGACGACGCTTGAATCAGAATGTCGTCCAGGTAAGGTACTACTGCAATGCCCCTTGGTCTTAGCACCGCTAGAAGGGACCCTAGTACCTTTGTGAAAATCCTTGGAGCAGTGGCTAATCCGAAAGGAAGCGCCACGAACTGGTAATGTTTGTCCAGGAATGCAAACCTTAGGAACCGATGATGTTCCTTGTGGATAGGAATATGTAGATACGCATCCTTTAAATCCACCGTGGTCATGAATTGACCTTCCTGGATGGAAGGAAGGATAGTCCGAATGGTTTCCATCTTGAACGATGGGACCTTGAGAAATTTGTTTAAGATCTTGAGATCTAGGATTGGTCTGAACGTTCCCTCTTTTTTGGGAACTATGAACAGATTGGAGTAGAACCCCATCCCTAGTTCTCTTAATGGAACAGGATGAATCACTCCCATTTTTAACAGGTCTTCTACACAATGTAAGAACGCCTGTCTTTTTATGTGGTCTGAAGACAACTGCGACCTGTGGAACCTCCCCCTTGGGGGAAGTCCCTTGAATTCCAGAAGATAACCCTGGGAGACTATTTCTAGCGCCCAAGGATCCAGAACATCTCTTGCCCAAGCCTGAGCGAAGAGAGAGAGTCTGCCCCCCACCAGATCCGGTCCCGGATCGGGGGCCAATATTTCATGCTGTCTTGGTAGCAGTGGCAGGTTTCTTGGCCTGCTTTCCCTTGTTCCAGCCTTGCATTGGTCTCCAAGCTGGCTTGGCCTGAGAAGTATTACCCTCTTGCTTAGAGGACGTAGCACCTTGGGCTGGTCCGTTTTTACGAAAGGGACGAAAATTAGGTCTATTTTTTGCCTTGAAAGGCCGATCCTGAGGAAGGGCGTGGCCCTTACCCCCAGTGATATCAGAGATAATCTCTTTCAAGTCAGGACCAAACAACGTTTTCCCCTTGAAAGGAATGTTTAGTAGCTTGTTCTTGGAAGACGCATCAGCCGACCAAGATTTCAACCAAAGCGCTCTGCGCGCCACAATAGCAAACCCAGAGTTCTTAGCCGCTAACTTAGCCAATTGCAAAGAGGCGTCTAGAGTGAAAGAATTAGCCAATTTGAGAGCATTGATTCTGTCCATAATCTCCTCATAAGGAGGAGAGTCACTATCGAGCACCTTAAGCAGTTCATCAAACCAGAAATATGCGGCAGTAGTGACAGGGACAATGCATGAAATGGGTTGTAGAAGGTAACCCTGCTGAACAAACATCTTTTTAAGCAAACCTTCTAATTTTTTATCCATAGGATCTTTGAAAGCACAACTATCCTCTATGGGAATAGTGGTGCGTTTGTTTAAAGTAGAAACCGCTCCCTCGACCTTGGGGACTGACTGCCATAAGTCCTTTCTGGGGTCGACCATAGGAAACAATTTTTTAAATATGGGGGGAGGGACGAAAGGAATACCGGGCCTTTCCCATTCTTTATTAACAATGTCCGCCACCCGCTTGGGTATAGGAAAAGCTTCTGGGAGCCCCGGCACCTCTAGGAACTTGTCCATTTTACATAGTTTCTCTGGGATGACTAAATTTTCACAATCATCCAGAGTGGATAATACCTCCTTAAGCAAAATGCGGAGATGTTCCAATTTAAATTTAAATGTAATCACATCAGATTCAGCCTGCTGAGAAATGTTCCCTAAATCAGTAATTTCTCCCTCAGACAAAACCTCCCTGGCCCCCTCAGATTGGGTTAGGGGCCCTTCAGAGATATTAATATCAGCGTCGTCATGCTCTTCAGTAACTAAAACAGAGCAGCCACGCTTACGCTGACAAGGGTTCATTTTGGCTAAAATGTTTTTGACAGAATTATCCATTACAGCCGTTAATTGTTGCATAGTAAGGAGTATTGGCGCGCTAGATGTACTAGGGGCCTCCTGAGTGGGCAAGACTCGTGTAGACGAAGGAGGGAATGATGCAGTACCATGCTTACTCCCCTCACTTGAGGAATCATCTTGGGCATCATTGTCATTATCACATAAATCACATTTATTTAAATGAATAGGAATTCTGGCTTCCCCACATTCAGAACACAGTCTATCTGGTAGTTCAGACATGTTAAACAGGCATAAACTTGATCAGAAAGTACAAAAAACGTTTTAAAATAAAACCGTTACTGTCACTTTAAATTTTAAACTGAACACACTTTATTACTGCAATTGCGAAAAAACATGAAGGAATTGTTCAAAATTCACCAAATTTTCACCACAGCGTCTTAAAGCCTTGAAAATATTGCACACCAATTTTGGAAGCTTTAACCCTTAAAATAACGGAACCGGAGCCGTTTTAAGCTTTAAACCCCTTTACAGTCCCTGGTATCTGCTTTGCTGAGACCCAACCAAACCCAAAGGGGAATACGATACCAAATGACGCCTTCAGAAGTCTTTTATAAGTATCAGAGCTCCTCTCACATGCGACTGCATGCCATGCCTCTCAAAAACAAGTGCGCAACACCGGCGCGAAAATGAGACTCTGCCTATGCTTTGGGAAAGCCCCTAAAGAATAAGGTGTCTAAAACAGTGCCTGCCGATATTATTATATCAAAATACCCAGATAAAATGATTCCTCAAGGCTAAATATGTGTTAATAATCAATCGATTTAGCCCAGAAAAAGTCTACGGTTTAAATAAGCCCTTGTGAAGCCCTTATTTACAATCGTAATAAACATGGCTTACCGGATCCCATAGGGAAAATGACAGCTTCCAGCATTACATCGTCTTGTTAGAATGTGTCATACCTCAAGCAGCAAGGGACTGCAAACTGTTCCCCCAACTGAAGTTAATTGCTCTCAACAGTCCTGTGTGGAACAGCCATGGATTTTAGTTACGGTTGCTAAAATCATTTTCCTCATACAAACAGAATTCTTCATCTCTTTTCTGTTTCTGAGTAAATAGTACGTACCAGCACTATTTAAAAATAACAAACTCTTGATTGAATAATGAAAAACTACAGTTAAACACTAAAAAACTCTAAGCCATCTCCGTGGAGATGTTGCCTGTACAACGGCAAAGAGAATGACTGGGGTAGGCGGAGCCTAGGAGGGATCATGTGACCAGCTTTGCTGGGCTCTTTGCCATTTCCTGTTGGGGAAGAGAATATCCCCACAAGTAAGGATGACGCCGTGGACCGGACACACCTATGTTGGAGAAAATACAGGCAGAAGTGTTAACACAAATAAAACCTTCTTACAAAGCAATTTGTTGTTTCTGCTGTTCAGGGGTTCTGGGTTGTTCACATCTTTGGGTTTTTCATTATCTTCAATGGGTCGGAAATGAGCCAATGTTCTCATAAAGCCTCGGAAATTAACTTGATCCTCTCTGCAGATGAGAGAAGTAAACAAAACATTAGTGATATTTAAGTAGGTTAAGGTTACACATGGTTGAATATAATACCTACTGCTATACTACAAATTTAGATAATTGCCAGAACATTTAAAAAAAATAATAAATAAAAAAAATCAAAAAAAAAAAAAAAAAAAAAAAAAAAAATCAGGGAAAATAATAAAAAAAAAACTAAGAAAAAACATAATTTATGTAAGAACTTACCTGATAAATTCATTTCTTTCATATTAGCAAGAGTCCATGAGCTAGTGACGTATGGGATATACATTCCTACCAGGAGGGGCAAAGTTTCCCAAACCTCAAAATGCCTATAAATACACCCCTCACCACACCCACAAATCAGTTTAACGAATAGCCAATAAGTGGGGTGATAAAAAAAGTGCGAAAGCATATAAAATAAGGAATTGGAATAGTTGTGCTTTATACAAAAAATCATAACCACCACAAAAAGGGTGGGCCTCATGGACTCTTGCTAATATGAAAGAAATGAATTTATCAGGTAAGTTCTTACATAAATTATGTTTTCTTTCATGTAATTAGCAAGAGTCCATGAGCTAGTGACGTATGGGATAATGACTACCCAAGATGTGGATCTTTCCACGCAAGAGTCACTAGAGAGGGAGGGATAAAATAAAGACAGCCAATTCCTGCTGAAAATAATCCACACCCAAAATAAAGTTTAATGAAAACATAAGCAGAAGATTCAAACTGAAACCGCTGCCTGAAGTACTTTTCTACCAAAAACTGCTTCAGAAGAAGAAAACACATCAAAATGGTAGAATTTAGTAAAAGTATGCAAAGAGGACCAAGTTGCTGCTTTGGAAATCTGATCAACCGAAGCCTCATTCCTAAACGCCCAGGAAGTAGAAACTGACCTAGTAGAATGAGCTGTAATCCTTTGAGGCGGAGTTTTACCCGACTCGACATAAGCATGGTGAATTAAGGATTTCAACCAAGATGCCAAAGAAAACATAATTTATGTAAGAACTTACCTGATAAATTCATTTCTTTCATATTAACAAGAGTCCATGAGCTAGTGACGTATGGGATATACATTCCTACCAGGAGGGGCAAAGTTTCCCAAACCTTAAAATGCCTATAAATACACCCCTCACCACACCCACAAATCAGTTTAACGAATAGCCAAGAAGTGGGGTGATAAGAAAAAAGTGCGAAGCATATAAAATAAGGAATTGGAATAATTGTGCTTTATACAAAAAAATCATAACCACCACAAAAAAGGGTGGGCCTCATGGACTCTTGTTAATATGAAAGAAATGAATTTATCAGGTAAGTTCTTACATAAATTATGTTTTCTTTCATGTAATTAACAAGAGTCCATGAGCTAGTGACGTATGGGATAATGACTACCCAAGATGTGGATCTTTCCACACAAGAGTCACTAGAGAGGGAGGGATAAAATAAAGACAGCCAATTCCTGCTGAAAATAATCCACACCCAAAATAAAGTTTAACAAAAAACATAAGCAGAAGATTCAAACTGAAACCGCTGCCTGAAGAACTTTTCTACCAAAAACTGCTTCAGAAGAAGAAAATACATCAAAATGGTAGAATTTAGTAAAAGTATGCAAAGAGGACCAAGTTGCTGCTTTGCAGATCTGGTCAACCGAAGCTTCATTCCTAAACGCCCAGGAAGTAGAAACTGACCTAGTAGAATGAGCTGTAATTCTTTGAGGCAGAATTTTACCCGACTCAACATAGGCAAGATGAATTAAAGATTTCAACCAAGATGCCAAAGAAATGGCAGAAGCTTTCTGGCCTTTCCTAGAACCGGAAAAGATAACAAATAGACTAGAAGTCTTACGGAAAGATTTCGTGGCTTCAACATAATATTTCAAAGCTCTAACAACATCCAAAGAATGCAATGATTTCTCCTTAGAATTCTTAGGATTAGGACATAATGAAGGAACCACAATTTCTCTACTAATGTTTTTGGAATTCACAACTTTAGGTAAAAATTCAAAAGAAGTTCGCAACACCGCCTTATCCTGATGAAAAATCAGAAAAGGAGACTCACACGAAAGAGCAGATAATTCAGAAACTCTTCTAGCAGAAGAGATGGCCAAAAGGAACAAAACTTTCCAAGAAAGTAATTTAATGTCCAATGAATGCATAGGTTCAAACGGAGGAGCTTGAAGAGCTCCCAAAACCAAATTCAAACTCCATGGAGGAGAAATTGACTTAATGACAGGTTTTATACGAACCAAAGCTTGTACAAAACAATGAATATCAGGAAGAATAGCAATCTTTCTGTGAAAAAGAACAGAAAGAGCGGAGATTTGTCCTTTCAAAGAACTCGCGGACAAACCCTTATCTAAACCATCCTGAAGAAACTGTAAAATTCTCGGTATTCTAAAAGAATGCCAAGAAAAATGATGAGAAAGACACCAAGAAATATAAGTCTTCCAGACTCTATAATATATCTCTCGAGATACAGATTTACGAGCCTGTAACATAGTATTAATCACGGAGTCAGAGAAACCTCTATGACCAAGAATCAAGCGTTCAATCTCCACACCTTTAAATTTAAGGATTTCAGATCCGGATGGAAAAAAGGACCTTGAGACAGAAGGTCTGGTCTTAACGGAAGAGTCCATGGTTGGCAAGATGCCATCCGGACAAGATCCGCATACCAAAACCTGTGAGGCCATGCCGGAGCTATTAGCAGAACAAACGAGCATTCCCTCAGAATCTTGGAGATTACTCTTGGAAGAAGAACTAGAGGCGGAAAGATATAGGCAGGATGATACTTCCAAGGAAGTGATAATGCATCCACTGCCTCCGCCTGAGGATCCCGGGATCTGGACAGATACCTGGGAAGTTTCTTGTTTAGATGAGAGGCCATCAGATCTATCTCTGGGAGCCCCCACATTTGAACAATCTGAAGAAATACCTCTGGGTGAAGAGACCATTCGCCCGGATGCAACGTTTGGCGACTGAGATAATCCGCTTCCCAATTGTCTACACCTGGGATATGAACCGCAGAGATTAGACAGGAGCTGGATTCCGCCCAAACCAAAATTCGAGATACTTCTTTCATAGCCAGAGGACTGTGAGTCCCTCCTTGATGATTGATGTATGCCACAGTTGTGACATTGTCTGTCTGAAAACAAATGAACGATTCTCTCTTCAGAAGAGGCCAAAACTGAAGAGCTCTGAAAACTGCACGGAGTTCCAAGATATTGATCGGTAATCTCACCTCCTGAGATTCCCAAACTCCTTGTGCCGTCAGAGATCCCCACACAGCTCCCCAACCTGTGAGACTTGCATCTGTTGAAATTACAGTCCAGGTCGGAAGAACAAAAGAAGCCCCCTGAATTAAACGATGGTGATCTGTCCACCACGTTAGAGAGTGCCGAACAATCGGTTTTAAAGATATTAATTGATATATCTTCGTGTAATCCCTGCACCATTGGTTCAGCATACAGAGCTGAAGAGGTCGCATGTGAAAACGAGCAAAGGGGATCGCGTCCGATGCAGCAGTCATAAGACCTAGAATTTCCATGCATAAGGCTACCGAAGGGAATGATTGAGACTGAAGGTTTCGACAGGCTGTAATCAATTTTAGACGTCTCTTGTCTGTTAAAGACAAAGTCATGGACACTGAATCTATCTGGAAACCCAGAAAGGTTACCCTTGTTTGAGGAATCAAAGAACTTTTTGGTAAATTGATCCTCCAACCATGATCTTGAAGAAACAACACAAGTCAATTCGTATGAGACTCTGCTAAATGTAAAGACGGAGCAAGTACCAAGATATCGTCCAAATAAGGAAATACCACAATACCCTGTTCTCTGATTACAGACAGAAGGGCACCGAGAATCTTTGTGAAAATTCTTGGAGCTGTAGCAAGGCCAAACGGTAGAGCCACAAATTGGTAATGCTTGTCTAGAAAAGAGAATCTCAGGAACTGATAATGATCTGGATGAATCGGAATATGCAGATATGCATCCTGTAAATCTATTGTGGACATATAATTCCCTTGCTGAACAAAAGGCAATATAGTCCTTACAGTTACCATCTTGAACGTTGGTATCCTTACATAACGATTCAATAATTTTAGATCCAGAACTGGTCTGAAGGAATTCTCCTTCTTTGGTACAATGAAGAGATTTGAATAAAACCCCATCCCCTGTTCCGGAACTGGAACTGGCATAATTACTCCAGCCAACTCTAGATCTGAAACACAATTCAGAAATGCTTGAGCTTTCACTGGATTTACTGGGACACGGGAAAGAAAAAATCTCTTTGCAGGAGGTCTCATCTTGAAACCAATTCTGTACCCTTCTGAAACAATGTTCTGAATCCAAAGATTGTGAACAGAATTGATCCAAATTTCTTTGAAAAAACGTAACCTGCCCCCTACCAGCTGAACTGGAATGAGGGCCGTACCTTCATGTGAACTTAGAAGCAGGCTTTGCCTTTCTAGCAGGCTTGGATTTATTCCAGACTGGAGATGGTTTCCAAACTGACACTGCTCCTGAGGACGAAGGATCAGGCTTTTGTTCTTTGTTGAAACGAAAGGAACGAAAACGATTGTTAGCCCTGTTTTTACCTTTAGACTTTTTATCCTGTGGTAAAAAAGTTCCTTTCCCACCAGTAACAGTTGAAATAATAGAATCCAACTGAGAACCAAATAATTTGTTTCCCTGGAAAGAAATGGAAAGTAGAGTTGATTTAGAAGCCATATCAGCATTCCAAGTCTTAAGCCATAAAGCTCTTCTGGCTAAGATAGCCAGAGACATAAATCTAACATCAACTCTAATAATATCAAAAATGGCATCACAGATGAAATTATTAGCATGCTGGAGAAGAATAATAATATCATGAGAATCACGATTTGTAACTTGTTGCGCTAGAGTTTCCAACCAAAAAGTTGAAGCTGCAGCAACATCAGCCAATGATATAGCAGGTCTAAGAAGATTACCTGAACATAGATAAGCTTTTCTTAGAAAAGATTCAATTTTTCTATCTAAAGGATCCTTAAACGAGGTACCATCTGATGTAGGAATGGTAGTACGTTTAGCAAGGGTAGAAATAGCCCCATCAACTTTAGGGATTTTGTCCCAAAATTCTAACCTGTCAGGCGGAACAGGATATAATTGCTTAAAACGTTTAGAAGGAGTAAATGAATTACCCAATCTATCCCATTCCTTAGCAATTACTGCAGAAATAGCATTAGGAACAGGAAAGACTTCTGGAATAACCGCAGGAGCTTTAAAAACCTTATCCAAACGTATAGAATTAGTATCAAGAGGACTAGAATCCTCTATTTCTAAAGCAATTAGTACTTCTTTAAGTAAAGAGCGAATAAATTCCATCTTAAATAAATATGAAGATTTATCAGCATCAATCTCTGAGACAGAATCCTCTGAACCAGAAGAGTCCAAAGAATCAGAATGATGGTGTTCATTTAAAAATTCATCTGTAGAGAGAGAAGATTTAAAAGACTTTTTACGTTTACTAGAAGGAGAAATAACAGACAAAGCCTTCTTTATGGATTCAGAAACAAAATCTCTTATGTTATCAGGAACATTCTGCACCTTAGATGTTGAGGGAACTGCAACAGGCAATGGTACATCACTAAAGGAAATATTATCTGCATTAACAAGTTTGTCATGACATTTAATACAAACAACAGCTGGAGGAATAGCTACCAAAAGTTTACAGCAGATACACTTAGCTTTGGTAGATCCAGCAGGCAGAGGTTTTCCTGTAGTATCTTCTGGCTCAGATGCAACGTGAGACATCTTGCAATATGTAAGAGAAAAAACAACATATAAAGCAAAATAGATCAAATTCCTTATAAGACAGTTTCAGGAATGGGAAAAAAATGCCAAACATCAAGCTTCTAGCAACCAGAAGCAAATGAAAAATGAGACTGAAATAATGTGGAGACAAAAGCGACGCCCATATTTTTTGGCGCCAAATAAGACGCCCACATTATTTGGCGCCTAAATGCTTTTGGCGCCAAAAATGACGCCACATCCGGAACGCCGACATCTTTGGCGCAAAATAACGTCAAAAATGACGCAACTTCCGGCGACACGTATGACGCCGGAAACGGAAATGAATTTTTGCGCCAAAAAAGTCCGCGCCAAGAATGACGCAATAAAATGAAGCATTTTCAGCCCCCGCGAGCCTAACAGCCCACAGGGAAAAAGTCAAATTTTTGAGGTAAGAAAAAATATGATAATTAAAGCATAATCCCAAATATGAAACTGACTGTCTGGAAATAAGGAAAGTTGAACATTCTGAGTCAAGGCAAATAAATGTTTGAATACATATATTTAGAACTTTATAAATAAAGTGCCCAACCATAGCTTAGAGTGTCACAGAAAATAAGACTTACTTACCCCAGGACACTCATCTACATGTTTGTAGAAAGCCAAACCAGTACTGAAACGAGAATCAGTAGAGGAAATGGTAAATATAAGAGTATATCGTCGATCTGAAAAGGGAGGTAAGAGATGAATCTCTACGACCGATAACAGAGAACCTTATGAAATAGACCCCGTAGAAGGAGATCACTGCATTCAATAGGCAATACTCTCCTCACATCCCTCTGACATTCACTGCACGCTGAGAGGAAAACCGGGCTCCAACTTGCTGCGGAGCGCATATCAACGTAGAATCTAGCACAAACTTACTTCACCACCTCCCTTGGAGGCAAAGTTTGTAAAACTGATTTGTGGGTGTGGTGAGGGGTGTATTTATAGGCATTTTAAGGTTTGGGAAACTTTGCCCCTCCTGGTAGGAATGTATATCCCATACGTCACTAGCTCATGGACTCTTGTTAATTACATGAAAGAAATGGCAGAAGCTTTCTGACCTTTTCTAGAACCGGAAAAGATGACAAATAGACTAGAAGTCTTTCGGAAAGACTTAGTAGCCTCAACATAATATTTCAAAGCTCTAACATCCAAAGAATGCAACAATTTCTCCTTAGAATTCTTAGGATTAGGACATAATGAAGGAACCACAATTTCTCTACTAATGTTGTTGGAATTCACAACCTTAGGTAAAAATTCAAAATTAGTTCGCAACACCGCCTTATCCTGATGAAAAATCAGAAAAGGAGACTCACAAGAAAGAGCAGATAATTCAGAGACAAAAGGAACAAAACTTTCCAAGAAAGTAATTTAATGTCCAATGAATGCATGGGTTGAAAAGGAGGAGCTTGAAGAGCCCTCAGAACCAAATTCAAACTCCAAGGAAGAGAAATAGACTTAATGACAGGTTTCATACGAACTAAAGCTTGTACAAAACAATGAATATCAGGAAGATTAGCAATCTTTCTGTGAAAAAGAACAGAAAGAGCAGAGATTTGTCCTTTCAAGGAACTTGCGGACAAACCTTTATCTAAACCATCCTGAAGAAACTGTAAAATTCTCGGAATTCTAAAAGAATGCCAGGAAAAATGATGAGAAAGACACCAAGAAATATAAGTCTTCCAGACTCTATAATATATCTCTCTAGATACAGATTTACGAGCCTGTAACATAGTATTAATCACAGAGTCAGAGAAACCTCTTTGACCAAGAATCAAGCGTTCAATCTCCATACCTTTAAATTTAAGGATTTGAGATCCTGATGGAAAAAAGGACCTTGCGACAGAAGGTCTGGTCTTAACGGAAGAGTCCACGGCTGGCAAGAGGCCATCCGGACAAGATCCGCATACCAAAACCTGTGAGGCCATGCTGGAGCTACCAGCAGAACAAACGAGCATTCCTTCAGAATCTTGGAGATTACTCTTGGAAGAAGAACTAGAGGCGGAAAGATATAGGCAGGATGATACTTCCAAGGAAGTGATAATGCATCCACTGCCTCCGCCTGAGGATCCCGGGATCTGGACAGATACCTGGGAAGTTTGTTTAGATGAGAAGCCATCAGATCTATTTCTGGGAGTTCCCACATTTGAACAATCTGAAGAAATACCTCTGGGTGAAGAGACCATTCGCCCGGATGCAACGTTTGGCGACTGAGATAATCCGCTTCCCAATTGTCTATACCTGGGATATGAACCGCAGAGATTAGACAGGAGCTGGATTCCGCCCAAACCAGAATTCGAGATACTTCTTTCATAGCCAGAGGACTGTGAGTCCCTCCTTGATGATTGATGTATGCCACAGTTGTGACATTGTCTGTCTGAAAACAAATGAACGACTCTCTCTTTAGAAGAGGCCAAGACTGAAGAGCTCTGAAAATTGCACGGAGTTCCAAAATATTGATCGGTAATCTCACCTCCTGAGATTCCCAAACCCCTTGTGCCGTCAGAGACCCCCACACAGCTCCCCAACCTGTAAGACTTGCATCTGTTGAAATTACAGTCCAGGTCGGAAGAACAAAAGAAGCCCCCTGAACTAAACGATGGTGATCTGTCCACCACGTCAGAGAATGTCGGACAATCGGTTTTAAAGATATTAATTTAGATATCTTTGTGTAATCCCTGCACCATTGGTTCAGCATACAGAGCTGAAGAGGTCGCATGTGAAAACGAGCAAAGGGGATCGCGTCCGATGCAGCAGTCATAAGACCTAGAATTTCCATGCATAAGGCTACCGAAGGGAATGATTGTGACTGAAGGTTTCGACAAGCTGAAATCAATTTTAGACGTCTCTTGTCTGTCAAAGACAGAGTCATGGACACTGAATCTATCTGGAAACCTAAAAAGGTTACCCTTGTCTGAGGAATCAATGAACTTTTTGGTAAATTGATCCTCCAACCATGATCTTGAAGAAACAACACAAGTCGATTCGTATGAGATTCTGCTAAATGTGAAGACTGAGCAAGTACCAAGATATCGTCCAAATAAGGAAATACCACAATACCCTGTTCTCTGATTACAGACAGAAGGGCACCGAGAACCTTTGTAAAAATTCTTGGAGCTGTAGCTAGGCCAAACGGCAGAGCCACAAACTGGTAATGCTTGTCCAGGAAAGAGAATCTCAGGAACTGATAGTGATCTGGATGAATCGGAATATGCAGATATGCATCCTGTAAATCTATTGTAGACATATAATGCCCTTGCTGAACAAAAGGCAAGATAGTCCTTACAGTTACCATTTTGAATGTTGGTATCCTTACATAACGATTCAATATTTTTAGATCCAGAACTGGTCTGAAGGAATTCTCCTTCTTGGGTACAATGAAGAGATTCGAATAAAACCCCAGCCCCTGTTCCAAAACTGGAACTGGCATAATTACTCCAGCCAACTCTAGATCTGAAACACATTTCAGAAATGCTTGAGCTTTCACTGGGTTTACTGGGACACGGGAAAGAAAAAATCTCTTTGCAGGAGGTCTTATCTTGAAACCAATTCTGTACCCTTCTGAAACAATGTTCTGAATCCAAAGATTGTGAACAGAATTGATCCAAATTTCTTTGAAAAAACGTAATCTGCCCCCTACCAGCTGAGCAGGAATGAGGGCCGCACCTTCATGTGGACTTAGAAGCTGGCTTTGCTTTTCTAGAAGGCTTGGATTTATTCCAGACTGGAGATGGTTTCCAAACTGAAACTGCTCCTGAGGATGAAGGATCAGGCTTTTGTTCTTTGTTGAAACGAAAGGAACGAAAACGATTATTAGCCCTGTTTTTACCTTTAGATTTTTTATCCTGTGGTAAAAAAGTTCCTTTCCCACCAGTAACAGTTGAGATAATAGAATCCAACTGAGAACCAAATAATTTATTACCCTGGAAAGAAAGGGAAAGTAGAGTCGATTTAGAAGACATATCAGCATTCCAAGTTTTAAGCCATAAAGCTCTTCTAGCTAAAATAGCTAGAGACATAAACCTGACATCAACTCTGATAATATCAAAAATGGCATCACAGATAAAATTATTAGCATGTTGAAGAATAATAATATTATGAGAATCATGATCTGTTACTTGTTGCGCTAAAGTTTCCAACCAAAAAGTTGAAGCTGCAGCAACATCAGCCAATGATATAGCAGGTCTAAGAAGAAGATTACCTGAACACAGATAAGCTTTTCTTAGAAAGGATTCAATTTTCCTATCTAAAGGATCCTTAAAGGAAGTACCATCTGCCGTAGGAATAGTAGTACGTTTAGCAAGGGTAGAAATAGCCACATCAACTTTAGGGATTTTGTCCCAAAACTCTAATCTGTCGGATGGTACAGGATATAATTGCTTAAAACGTTTAGAAGGAGTAAATGAATTACCCAAATTATTCCATTCTCTGGAAATTACTTCAGAAATAGCACCAGGAACAGGAAAAACTTCTGGAATAACCACAGGAGATTTAAAGACCTTGTCTAAACGTTTAGATTTAGTATCAAGAGGACCAGAATCCTCAATTTCTAATGCAATTAGGACTTCTTTAAGTAAAGAACGGATAAATTCCATTTTAAATAAATATGACGATTTATCAGCATCAACCTCTGAGACAGAATCCTCTGTATCAGAAGAATCATTAGAATCAGAATGATGATGATCATTTAAAAATTCATCTGTATAAAGAGAAGTTTTAAAAGACTTTTTAGGTTTACCAGAAGGAGGAATAACAGACATAACCTTCTTAATGGATTCAGAAACAAAATCTCTTATGTTATCAGGAACACTCTGAACATTAGATGTTGATGGAACTGCAACAGGTAATGGTACTTTACTAAAGGAAATATTTTCTGCATTAACAAGTTTGTCATGACATTTAATAGAAACAACAGCTGGAGGAACAACTACCAAAAGTTTACAGCAGATACACTTAGCTTTGGTAGTTCCAGCACCAGGCAGCGATTTTCCAGTAGTATCTTCTGACTCAGTTGCAACGTGGGACATCTTGCAATATGTAATAGAAAAAACAACATATAAAGCAAAATTGATCAAATTCCTTAAATGACAATTTCAGGAATGGGAAAAAATGCCAGTGAACAAGCTTCTAGCAACCAGAAGCAATAAATAATGAGACTTAAATAAAGTGGAGACAAAATTGACGCCCACATTATTTGGCGCCTAAATGCTATTAGCGCCAAAAATGACGCCACATCCGGAACGCCGACATTTTTGGCGCGAAAAACTTCAAAAATGACGCAACTTCCGGCGACACGTATGACGCCGGAAATAGAAAAAAAAATTTGCGCCAAGAAAGTCCGCGCCAAGAATGACGCAATAAAATGAAGCATTTTCAGCCCCCGCGAGCCTAACAGCCCATAGGGAAGTCAAATTTTAAGGTAAGATAAAAATGATATATTCAAATGCATTATCCCAAATATGAAACTGACTGTCTGAAATAAGGAAATGTTGAACATCCTGAGTCAAGGCAAATAAATGTTTGAATACATATATTTAGAACTTTATAAAAAAGTGCCCAACCATAGCTTTAGAGTGTCACAGAAAATAAGATTTACTTACCCCAGGACACTCATCTACATGTTGTAGAAAGCCAAACCAGTACTGAAACGAGAATCAGTAGAGGTAATGGTATATAAGAGTATATCGTCGATCTGAAAAGGGAGGTAAGAGATGAATCTCTACGACCGATAACAGAGAACCTATGAAATAGACCCCGTAGAAGGAGATCATTGAATTCAAACAGGCAATACTCTCCTCACATCCCTCTGACATTCACTGCACGCTGAGAGGAAAACCGGGCTCCAACCTGCTGCGGAGCGCATATCAACGTAGAATCTAGCACAAACTTACTTCACCACCTCCATAGGAGGCAAAGTTTGTAAAAACTGATTTGTGGGTGTGGTGAGGGGTGTATTTATAGGCATTTTGAGGTTTGGGAAACTTTGCCCCTCCTGGTAGGAATGTATATCCCATACGTCACTAGCTCATGGACTCTTGCTAATTACATGAAAGAAAACAAAAAACGTATGGGTCTCTATACTCCCTCGCATTACACTACCGAAAATCAGAGACACTGTTATATTCTCCATTTGCTTTTAACCCTCCACCTAAAACATCCATTTCCCTCACATCTACATGTTTCAATACCTGATGAAGGGTAGTTAAATAATCATGGGTAACAAATACCCAACTGCCCCTGGAGGTTTTTGTTGGTACATTTCTGCAATCACGATTACCACAACCTGTATAGGGGCTTTATTTTAAAGAGGGGCTTCTAAGTGTTTAAACATTGGAGTTATGTCAAGATGCAGTAAGTACAAATATATAGTCTCTGAACTGGTTGAAAGCACACACCTAACCATTAAAGTCAATACATTAATGGGAACCTGCATTTGGATGGCAGTAGAAGGTACTCAAGTCAACCTGCATTTGGATGGCAGTAGAAGGTACTCAAGTCAACTGTGCTTTTTTTTTTTTTTTTTTAAATGCCAAAACACACACACACACACACACACACACACACCCATCATAGGGATGGCCAAACGTTCCTGGCTCCTACATTTTGAACAAACTTGTTGAGCACTGACTTAAATCATACATTTTGAAGAGATTTAAAAAAAAAAAAAAAAAAAAAAAAAAAAAAAGTCCCTTTCAGGTAAAGAGAAAAAAAAAATAAAAAAAAATTGTGATACATCTCTCCATTTATATTCATTCATTCATTCTCTCTCTCTCTCTCTCTCTCTCTCTACACATAAAATATATATATATATATACATACATATATATACACACACACCATTTTATTAGATACACCTTGGTACTACAGGGTTGGACCCCCTTTAGCCTTCAGAACTGGTTTAATTCTTTGTGGCTTAGATTCAACAAAGAGTTGGAAACATTCCTCAGAGATTTTGGTCCATATTGACATGATAGCATCAGGCAGTTGCTGCAGATTTGACGGCTGCACATCCATGATAATAATCTCCCATTCCACCACATCCCAAAGGTGCTCTATTGGATTGAGATCTGGTGACTGTAGAGGCAATTTAAGTACAGTGAACTCATTGTCATGTTTAAGAAACCAGGTTTAAGATGATTTGAGCTTTGTGACACAGTGCATTATCCTGCTGAAAGTAGCCATCAAGATGGGTACACTGTAGTCACAAAGGGATGGACATGGTCAGCAACAATACTCAGGTAGGCAGTGGGGTTTAAACGATGCTCAATTGGTACTAATGGCCCAAAGTGTGCCAAGAAAATATCCCCCACACCATTACACCACCACCAGCCTGAACCATTGATACAAGGCAGGATGGGTCCATGCTTTCATGTAGTTTATGCCAAATTCTGACCCTACCATCTGAATGTCGCAACTGAAATCGAGACTTATCAGACCAGGCAATGATTTTCCAATCTTCTATTATCCAATTTTGGTGAGCCCGTGCAAATTGTAGCCTCAGTTTTCTGTTAGGCTCGACAGGAGTGTCACCGGTGTGGTGTTCTGCTGCTGTAGCCCATCTGCTTCAAGGTTCAACATTGTTGTTGTGCGTTCAGAGATGGTATACCTTGGTTGTAACGAGGGGTTATTTGAGTTACTGTTGCCTTTCTATCATCTTGCACCAGTCTGCCCATTCTCCTCTGATATCAACAAGGCATTTTCATCCACGCAACTGCCGCTCACTGGATATTTTCTCTTTTTCGGACCATTCTCTGTAAACATTAGTGATGGTTGTGCGTGAAAATCCCAGTAGATCACCAGTTTTTTTTTAAATACCCAACAACCATGCCATGTTCAAAGTCACTTAAAAACTCTCTTACCCATTCTGATGCCCGGTTTGAACTTCAGCAAGTCGTCTTCACCACATCTAGATGCCTAAATGCATTGAGTTGCTGCCATGTGATTGGCTGATTAGCAATTTCTGTTACCCAGCAATTGAACAGGTGTACCTAATAAAGTGTCCAGTGAGTGTGAAAATATATATATATATATATATATATATATATATATATATATATATATATATATATATACATATATATAAATAAATAAATAATTAAATAAATAAATGTCTATATACATCTACCACTGTATATTTATCTTTTTTTAATATAAATAAAAGCCAACAGTTACCCTTCTACAAAAAATGCATTGATAATTCGGTCTCCTAGAGGATTGATGGCCAGTTCTGGTATCCGCTGAAAATCTTCCCGACTGAAATAAGAATAAAAAGCAAATGTAAATTTTTTAGTATGAAAAGGATTATGCAGATTTCTGATCAGGTACATAAAGTAGGAGTGTCCAAACTTACCAAATGAGGAACAAAACAGTTTCTCTCCTCCCATATTTAGGTCAGCGAACAAGCTTTAGTAAGGTTATTATATAATACACACACTTAGTATGCATCTATATACACAGACACACACAATTTGAATAAACAATTTTGCCAAGATATCACATTGCCATTATGATTCTAAATAACTGAACATACCCAGGGAGTATAAAATCAGACAAATGCAATAGAGAGGAGCAGGCTCATACCGAACCTCTACTGCACGGTATGTGGGTAGGTACTATTTGCGTAATGGAGAACCATGTGTTGCACAAGAGTCAATTAGGCAAAAACTATTAGGAATATATCTCAGTGTTTAAAAGGGACCGAAAAGTCAAAATTAAAATTGCATGATTCAAAGTATATAAATTTTAAAAGGGACAGTCAAGTCCAAAATAAACTTTCAACAATAACTTTCCAATTTACCACCAATTTTGCTTTCTTCTCTTGGTATTCTTATTTGAAAGTTAAACCTAGGTAGGCTCATATGCTAATTTCTTAGATCTTGAAAGCTGCCTCTAATCTGAATGCATTTTGACAGATTTTCACCACTAGAGGGCATTAGTTCATGTGTGTCATATAGATAACATTGAGCTCATGCATGTGAAGTTACCCTGGAGTGAGCAATGATTGGCTAAAATGCAAGTCTGTCAAAAGAACTGAAATAAGGGGGCAGTTTGCAGAGGTTCAGATACAAGGTAATCACAGAGGTAAAACGTGTATTAGAAATTTGTTGGTTATGCAAAACTGGGGAATGGGTAAGAAAGGGATTATCTATCTTTTTAAACAACAATTCTGGTGTTGACTGTCCCTTTAAGACTTTTAAATTCACTTCTACTTTCAAATGTGATTCATTCTCTTGGTATCCCTTGTTTGGAGCTAGAAGCTGATTGGTTTCAACACACATTTGTCTCTTGTGATTGGCTAACTAGATGTGCTCAGCTAGTTGCCAGTAGTGCAATGCTGTTCCTTCAGCAAAAGATAAGAGAATGAAACAAATTTAATAAACGTAAATTTAAAAGTGGTTTAAAATTGTATATTTTATCCAAATCATGAAAGAAAATATTGGGATTTCTCTCTGTAAGGTTACTCACATATGGCAGGGGACAATAAAAAAAAAAAAACACTGCAGAGATGGAATGTGACTTCTGTGCTTTATATTTGATAAAAACAGAATTTATGCTTACCTGATACATTTCTTTCTCCAACGGTGTGTCCGGTCCACAGCGTCATCCATTACTTGTGGGAATATTCTCTTCCCCAACAGGAAATGGCAAAGAGCACAGCAAAAGCTGCCCATATAGCCCCACCTCTGGCTCCGCCCCCAGTCATTCGACCGACGGTTAGGAGAAAAAAAGGAGAAACTATAGGGTGCCGTGGTGACTGTAGTGTATAGAGAAAGAAATTTTTCAAACCTGATTAAAAAACCAGGGCGGGCCGTGGACCGGACACACCGTTGGAGAAAGAAATTGATCAGGTAAGCATAAATTCTGTTTTCTCCAACATTGGTGTGTCCGGTCCACGGCGTCATCCATTACTTGTGGGAACCAATACCAAAGCTTTAGGACACGGATGAAGGGAGGGAGCAAATCAGGTTACCTAAACGGAAGGCACCACGGCTTGCAAAACCTTTCTCCCAAAAATAGCCTCCGAAGAAGCATAAGTATCGAATTTGTAAAATTTGGCAAAAGTGTGCAGAGAAGACCAAGTCGCTGCCTTACATATCTGATCAACAGAAGCCTCGTTCTTGAAGGCCCATGTGGAAGCCCAGCCCTAGTAGAGTGAGCTGTGATTCGTTCAGGAGGCTGCCGTCCGGTAGTGTCATAAGCCAATCGGATGATGCTTTTCAGCCAGAAAGAAAGAGAGGTAGCAGTAGCTTTTTGTCCTCTCCTCTTACCAGAGTAAACGACAAACAAAGATGAAGTTTGTCTGAAATCCTTTGTTGCGTCTAAATAGAACTTTAAAGCACGGACCACATCTAAATTGTGTAACAAACGTTCCTTCTTTGAAACTGGATTCGGACACAGAGAAGGAACAACTATTTCATGGTTAATATTCTTGTTGGAAACTACTTTTGGAAGAAAACCAGGTTTGGTACGCAAAATGACCTTATCTGAATGGAACACCAGATAGGGTGGATCACACTGCAAAGCAGATAATTCAGAAACTCTTCTAGCAGAAGAAATAGCAACCAAAAACAGAACTTTCCAAGATAGTAACTTAATATCTATGGAATGTAGAGGTTCAAACGGAACCCCTTGAAGAACTGAAAGAACTAAATTTAGACTCCAAGGAGGAGTCATAGGTCTGTAAACAGGCTTGATTCTGACCAAAGCCTATACAAAAGCTTGTACATCTGGCACAGCTGACAGGCGTTTGTGTAACAAAACAGATAAAGCAGAAATCTGTCCTTTTAGAGAACGCGCTGACAACCCTTTATCCAAACCCTCTTGGAGAAAGGAATGAA
Organism: Bombina bombina; assembly: GCF_027579735.1. Classification (NCBI taxonomy): domain Eukaryota; kingdom Metazoa; phylum Chordata; class Amphibia; order Anura; family Bombinatoridae; genus Bombina; species Bombina bombina. Next base: position 232,236,366 of record NC_069499.1, read on the forward strand.
TCTTAGGAATTTTAATTTTACTCCAGGAGAATCCCTTGGATTCACACCAACAGATATATTTTTTCCATATTTTATGGTAAATCTTTATAGTCACAGGTTTTCTGGCTTGGACCAGAGTATCTATCACTGAATTTGAAAACCCACGCTTGGATAAAATCAAGCGTTCAATTTCCAAGCAGTCAGCTGCAGAGAAACTAGATTTGGATGTTCGAATGGACCTTGTACTAGAAGATCCTGTCTCAAAGGTAGCTTCCATGGTGGAGCCGATGACATATTCACCAGGTCTGCATACCAAGTCCTGCGTGGCCACGCAGGAGCTATCAGAATCACAGAGGCCTTCTCCTGTTTGATCCTGGCTACGAGCCTGGGAAGGAGAGGAAACGGTGGAAACACATAAGCTAGGTTGAACGACCAAGGCGCCACAAATGCATCCACTAGAGTCGCCTTGGGATCCCTGGGATCCCTAGCAAGGAACCTTGAAGTTCTGACGAGACGCCATCAGATCCATGTCTGGAATGCCCCATAATTGAGTTAACTGGGCAAAGACCTCCGGGTGGAGTTCCCACTCCCCCGGATGGAAAGTCTGACGACTCAAATAATCCGCCTCCCAGTTGTCCACTCCTGGGATGTGAATTGCAGATAGATGGCAGGAGTGATCCTCCGCCCATTTGATGATCTTGCATACCTCTCTCATCGCCAAGGAACTCTTTGTTCCTCCCTGATGGTTGATGCAAGCTACAGTCGTCATGTTGTCCGACTGGAATCTTATGAATCCGGCCTTCGCTAGTTGAGGCCAAGCCCGGAGCGCATTGAATATCGCTCTCAGTTCCAGGATGTTTATCGGGAGAAGAGACTCTTCCCGAGACCATAGACCCTGAGCTTTCAGGGAGTCCCAGACCGCGCCCCAGCCTAATAGACTGGCGTCGGTTGTGACAATGACCCACTCTGGTCTACGGAAACTCATTCCCTGAGACAGGTGATCCCGAGTCAACCACCAACGGAGTGAGTCTCTGGTTAACTGGTCTACTTGAATCTGGGGAAACAAGTCTGCATAATCCCCATTCCACTGTCTGAGCATGCACAGTTGCAATGGTCTTAGATGAATTTGAGCAAAAGGAACCACGTCCATTGCTGCCACCATTAGACCTATTACTTCCATGCACTGAGCTATGGAAGGCTGAGGAATAGAATGAAGAACTTGACAAGCCTTTAGAAGCTTTAATTTTCTGACCTCTGTCAGAAAGATCTTCATTTCTACAGAATCTATTATTGTTCCCAGAAAGGGAACTCTTGTAGACTGGGACAGGGAACTCTTTTCCACGTTCACCTTCCACCCGTGAGACCTGAGAAAGGCTAATACAATGTCTGTATGAGCCTTTGATCTGGAAAGGGACGACGCTTGGACTAGAATGTCGTCTAGGTAAGGTGCCACTGCAATGCCCTCGGTCTTAGAACCGCTAGAAGGGACCCTAGCACCTTTGTGAAGATTCTGGGAGCAGTGGCTAAACCGAACGGAAGAACAACGAACTGGTAATGTTTGTCCAGAAAGGCGAACCTTAGGAACTGATGATGATCTTTGTGGATAGGAATATGTAGGTACGCATCCTTTAAATCCACGGTAGTCATATATTGACCCTCCTGGATTGTAGGTAAAATTGTTCGAATGGTTTCCATTTTGAACGATGGAACTCTGAGGAATTTGTTTAGAATTTTTAAATCCAGAATTGGTCTGAAAGTTCCCTCTTTTTTGGGAACTACAAACAGGTTTGAGTAAAACCCCGGACCTTGTTCCGCTGTTGGAACTGGGTGTATCACTCCCATCTTTAATAGGTCTCTTACGCAATGTAAGAATGCCTGTCTCTTTATCTGGTCTGAAGATAAGCGAGACATGTGGAACCTTCCCCTTGGAGGAAGTTCCTTGAATTCTAGAAGATAACCCTGAGAGACTATTTCTAGTGCCCAGGGATCCGGAACATCTCTTGCCCAAGCCTGAGCAAAGAGAGAAAGTCTGCCCCCTACTAGATCCGGTCCCGGATCGGGGGCTACCCCTTCATGCTGTCTTGGTAGCAGCAGCAGGCTTCTTGGCCTGTTTACCCTTGTTCCAGCCTTGCATTGGTTTCCAAGCTGGCTTAGCCTGGGAAGCGTTACCCTCTTGTCTAGAGGCTGCAGAGTTAGGAGACGGTCCGTTCCTGAAGTTACGAAAGGAATGAAAATTGGACTTATTCTTAGCCTTAAAAGGCCTATCCTGTGGGAGGGCATGGCCCTTTCCCCCAGTGATGTCTGAAATAATCTCCTTCAATTCTGGTCCAAAAAGGGTCTTACCTTTGAAAGGAATATTAAGCAATTTTGTCTTGGAAGATACATCCGCCGACCAAGACTTTAGCCAGAGCGCTCTGCGCGCCACAATTGCAAACCCTGAATTTTTCGCCGCTAACCTCGCCAATTGCAAAGCGGCATCTAAAATAAAGGAATTAGCTAACTTAAGTGCGTGAATTCTGTCCATGACTTCCTCATATGGAGTCTCCATATTAAGCGACTTTTCTAGTTCATCGAACCAAAAATACGCCGCCGTAGTGACAGGAATAATGCACGAAATTGGTTGGAGGAGGAAACCTTGCTGAACAAAAATCTTTTTAAGCAAACCCTACAATTTTTTATCCATAGAATCTTTGAAAGCACAATTGTCCTCAATGGGAATAGTCGTGCGTTTGGCTAGCATAGAAACTGCCCCCTCAACCTTAGAGACTGTTTGCCATGCGTCCTTCCTTGGGTCGACCATGGGGAACATTTTCTTAAATATAGGAGGTGGGACAAAAGGTATGCCTGGTTTCTCCCACTCCTTAGTCACTATGTCTGCCACCCTTTTAGGTATCGGAAAGGCATCAGGGTGCACAGGGACCTCTAGGAATTTGTCCATTTTGCACAATTTTTCTGGAATGACCAAAGAGTCACAATCATCCAGAGTAGTTAGTACCTCCTTAAGTAAGGCGCGGAGATGCTCTAACTTAAATTTAAACGTCACAACATCAGGTTCTGCCTGTTGAGAAACTCTTCCTGAATCAGAAATTTCTCCCTCCGACAAACCCTCCCTCACTGCCAATTCTGACTGGTGTGAGGGTATGACAGATAAATTATCGTCAGCGCACTCTTGCTCTACTGTATTTAAAACTGAGCAATCACGCTTTCTTTGAAATGCTGGCATTTTGGATAAAATATTAGCTATAGAATTATCCATTACTGCCGTTAACTGTTGCATAGTAACAAGCATTGGCGCGCTAGATATACTAGGAGTCGCATGCGCGGGCATAACTGGTATTGACACAGAAGGAGAGGATGGTGAACTACCCCCACTACCTTCATTTGAGGAATCATCTTGGGCAACCTTATTAAATGTGACAGTACTGTCCTTACTTTGTCTGGACGCCATGGCACAATTATCACATACATTTGAAGGGGGGACCACCTTGGCCTCCATACATACAGAACATGTTCTATCTGAAGGTACAGACATGTTAGACAGGCTTATACAGGCTAATAATGCAATAAAACCGTTTTTAAACAAAACCGTTACCGTCTCTTTAAATGTTAAACAGAGCACACTTTATTTCTGAATGTGTGAAAAACTATGAAGGAAATATCCGATCTTTACCAAATTTGCACCCTAGTGTCTTAATGCTTTAAAAGTATTGCACCCCAATTTTCAAGTTTGTAACCTCTTAAATGAGGAAACCGGAGCTGTTTTATCAATTAACAATTTTAAACCCACTACAGTCCCAGCCACAGCGTTTGCTGCGGCTTCACCTGTCCTTGGGGGTTATTCGCCACAGAAATAAGCCTTCCAGGAACGTTTTTAATGGCCACCAGACCCTCTCACATGAAGCTGCATGCACTGCATCCAAAAGAAACTGCGCAATAAAGGCGCGAAAATGAGGCTCTGCCTACTAGAGTGAAAGGCCCTTCCTGACTGGGAAAGGTGACTAAACGACTGCCTGGCGCTTAAAAACGTTATCAAATTATTCTCAAGTGTTAAAACACTTCAAACCACATATAAATATCGAATAAAGCAATCGATTTAGCCCTCAATAGTGTCAACCAGTATATAGCCCATTAATAAGCCTTCATTCTGTTATGAGTTTAAGAAAATGGCTTACCGATCCCAAAGAGGGAAAATGACAGTCTTCTAGCATTACTAAGTCTTGTTAGAAAATGGACTAGTCATACCTTGAGCAGAAAAGTCTGCAAACTGACACCACATACTCTTCACCATCTCCGTGGAGATGCTACTTGTTCAGAGCGGCAAAGAGAATGACTGGGGGGCGGAGCCAGAGGAGGGGCAGCTTTTGCTGTGCTCTTTGCCATTTCCTGTTGGGGAAGAGAATATTCCCACAAGTAATGGATGAAGCCGTGGACCGGACACACCAATGTTGGAGAAAACTATACAGGTTTTTTTTTTTTATGTTTAATAGTAGATTGGTGCCATATCCAAACAACATGGATACCGATTAGTAATTATACCTAATGCACAGAGAATACTTGTCAAATCAGCATCCATTTAAGTATAAATATTATCACCAGGAGATTTAAAATAAAAAATAAATACAATTTAAAAAAAAAAGAATTCAAATTTATTTGTAAATTAAAAGAGATATGAAATACAAAATGTTTTCTTTCATTATTCAGATAGAGCATGCAAATTTTAAGCAACTTTCTAATTTACTTCTATTATCAATTTTTCTTCAATCTCTTGGTATGATATATATATATATATAGATATATATATATAGATATATATATAGATATATATATATATATATATATATATACATATATATACATATATATACATACACACACACACATACATACATACATACATACACACACAGCAACCAAACAGCCGCTAGAACCTAGGTGCTTTGCTACTCTTGAACTGTCCTAGATAAACCGTTTAGCAAAGGTTAACAAGTAAATGGAATGTTGTTTAAAATTGTATTCTCTATCTGAATCATGAGAGAAAATGTTTGAGTTTCATGTCCCTTTAAAACACCAATTTCCATTTTGTAAGGAGGTCGTAAAGTATTAACACTACATTTATACTTTGTAGTCAAGTACACCGACTCTAAAATGTTTTGTATGCCCTGAATTCATGAGTAGGGGAGAAACTTTCACACATTCTCCAAATACTCTCCATAAAGCTCCTAAGTAGGCCATATGTAAGCCAGCAGGAAGAAGAGGATAGTACGAAGGATAGATTCCCACCTTTGCCAAGAAAGCAGAATAATCCACTTCATTCAATCAATACTTTTTCTTACAGTCATAAGGCAGATAGTGGTAATCATTTTTTTTTAGCGGTATATACCTATTAATAAATAATATATACGGCATCAAACAGGAACTGAATCAATTAAAAGGGAAATAATACTCATATGCTAAATCACTTGAAACTAATGCAGTACAACTGTAAAAAGCTGACAAGAAAATATCACCTGAGGATCTCTATGTAAAAAAGGAAGATATTTTACCTCACAATCTCCTCAGCTCAGCAGAGTAAGTTCTGTGTAAAAAGTTATAATTCAGCTGCTGCCCAGCTGCAGGTTAAAAAAAATAAAAAAAATAAAGAAGAAATGAACAGCAGCGAATCAGCATCAACAGTGCTGAGGTCATGAACTCATTTACTGTGATCTCATGAGATTTGACTTAACTCTCATGAGATTTCATAGTAAACTTCCTTAAACTGAATAGGGAAATAAAATGAGTGTGCACGAGGCTCAATCCCTTAGCTGTCCCGGGACAGACATACTGATTTGCTGTGGCTACTGAGGAACGTTTGAGGTAAAATATATATATATATATATATATATATATATATATATATATATATATATATATATATATATATATATATATATATATATATATATATATATATATATATATGTGAACATAGAGATGTTAAGGTGATATTTTCTAGTCAGCTTTTTACAGCTATGCTGCATTACTTTCAAGTGTTTCAACATTTGGGTATCATGGCCCTTTAACAAAACTAAATTATACACACACACACACACACACATTTTGTTTTCAAAACTGGAAAGAAACATTAAAGAGGGGGGGGATCAGTAATGCAAAATAAGCTTGTGTAGTCACACCTAGTGCTATCACTTACGTGACTTCCAAGACACTTCTATGAAAGCTCAGCTATTGCAAATAAAAATGTGCAAAAGGCCCTGTGTTTAGCAATGACATATTTAAAAAGGGTACAAAGTACAACTACATGAAATAATTCGTCAGGGGGTGAGATAAATAGTTTATTAAAAAGGTCACAGTGATAAGGAAACAAAAAGTCCAAAGGAAAAAAAAAAAAAAAAAAAAAAAAAAAAAAGGCAAGGAGTGGCATGAGCAATTGTAACATATGAAATAGCAACAAATAAAAGTCCAGGAGATTAATTACACACTGGCCAATAAGTATTTTTTTTTTGTGCGTGTCATTGTTACATTCTATGCCAGGGACATACAACATAAGACACAAAACCTCTAGTTCTATTTGGTCCCTAATATAGATTTATTTAAGTCTTTGAGATTGTGTCTATACATCTTTATCTTGCTAACAAAACATTTGGGTATCATGGTCCTTTAAGGGTACTTGAGGACTGGGGTTGAGAAACACGGTTATCCTATAGCAATCCAACCAGAATGTCTTTCACAAGGTGTTTACTCTCTCAAAACTTATTTGGTTCAGATGGTGTCAAGCGTGTGTGGCGGCAACCAGGTGAGGAGTACAAAGACAAGTGTGTCTTGCCTACAGTCAAGCATGGTGGTTGGAGTGTCATGGTCTGGGCCTGCATGAGTGCTGCCGGCACTGGGGAGCTACAGTTCATTGAGGGAACCATGAATGCCAACATGTACTGTGATATACTGAAGCAGAGCATGATGCCATCCCATCGGAGACTGAGCCACAGGGCAGTATTCCAACATGATAACGACCCCAAACACACCTCCAAGACGACCACTGCCTTGCTAAAGAAGCTGAGGGTAAAGGTGATGGACTAGCCAAGCATGACTCCAGACCTAAACCCTATTGAGCATCTATGGGGCATCCTCAAACGGAAGGTGGGGGGGAGGTATCCAACATCCACCAGCTCCATGATGTTGTCATGAAGGAGTGGTAGAGGACTCCAGTGGCCACCTCTGAAGTTTGATGTACTCACTTTTGTTGCCAACGGTTTAAACATTAATGGCTGTGTGTTGAGTTATTTTGAGTGGAGAGCAAATTTACACTGTTATACAGGCTGTACACACTGATCCAATCACCGGATCATTTTTTATAAGGTGCCAGTGCTTTCTTAGGATTTTCCTCATCATCCCATGATCCTCACTATATGTGGTGATAAATGGAACATCTATCATTTCTTTCTTCTCAAACTCCTTATTTTTATATTCTAAAAGTGAATTTCTCTCTGTAACCCTAGCTCTTGTAATGGCTGCTTTAATATTCTTCTCCTGATAGCCTCTATCTCTAAACCTATCTTCCAATATTCCTATTTGCTCATCAAAATCCATTAATCTGGAACAATTTTTTCGAATCCTTAGACATTGACCAACCGGAATATTGTCTATCCATTTCTTATAATGGCAGCTAGTAGCATGGATGTAGTTATTTGCATCCGTGGGTTTAAAATGGGTTTTAGTTATACACTCTTTATTTTCCACAACTAAATCTAAATCCAGGAAAGTTATTTTTTCCTTACTAATATTATATGTAAAAGTCAGGCCCCTATCATTACTGTTCATAGTATTAAATAAATCTATGAGGGACTCTTCACTCCCACGCCAAATAAAGGATTCGAAAAAATTGTTCCAGATTAATGGATTTTGATGAGCAAATAGGAATATTGGAAGATAGGTTTAGAGATAGAGGCTATCAGGAGAAGAATATTAAAGCAGCCATTACAAGAGCTAGGGTTACAGAGAGAAATTCACTTTTAGAATATAAAAATAAGGAATTTGAGAAGAAAGAAATGATAGATGTTCCATTTATCACCACATATAGTGAGAATCATGGGATGATGAGGAAAATCCTAAGAAAGCACTGGCACCTTATAAAAAATGATCCGGTGATTGGAGACAAGCTCCCCCCATACCCAAGGATAGTATATAAAAAAACGAAAAATTTTAAAACAATCCTAGCCCCTAGCGAATTTAAACGGAAGAAAGAAAGACCCCCGAAAGATAGAGATCTAAGAGGAGAGGAAATAAGAGGCTTCTTCCCCTGTGTCACTTGTAAAGCCTGTAGAAATGGGATTAAAAAGAAGGATGTAGTGATCCCAGGTATGGACAAAGAGTATAAGATCAAGGATACAATTAGGTGCAATAGCAAGGGTGTAGTGTATATGTTACAATGCTCATGTAAATATCTTTACATAGGGGAAACAACAAGGATGTTGAGAGATAGAGTTAGGGAACATCTATGGAATATAGAAAAAGGGAAGCTGGATACACATTTATACCAACATTTTAGAGAGATACATAAAAATAACATCAAGGACCTCACATTTTGGGGATTGTGTTTGGTAAGGAAAGATTGGAGGGGGGGCAATTTCGAAAATAAACTTTTAAAAAGAGAAGCTGAGTTAATTTATAATTTTAATACACTGTACCCCAATGGTCTTAACTCAGAATTGGCTCCTTTTTTAATGTAATTTTTAATGTAATTTATAAGGTAATTTTTATGTAATTCAAGGTAATTAATTTATTTATTTTTAAACTAATATATTTTTTTATCCATTTGTGCCATACTATTTCCTCATAGAATGATTTGTCTTAATATAATATTGATTAGATCTATTACATATATTCAATACTAGATTCCCTTGCTTGCTTATTTATTTATATATGCCTCTTACAATATACCCCTATTAATAATATATGAAGATTTTAAAAGATTAAAATGATTTTAGAAATGTCTTTTCACTTCTTGTCTACCATGTCTTTTGATAGTTATGCTCTAAGGTTTTGTATATACTAGTATTTTAATATAACTCCCCCCCTAGTCACAATTTTTTCCGTATTTCTCAGATTTAATTTTCAAAACTGAATTTATATTTTATTGAAATTTATAAATTTATTTTATTACATTTTTATTTTTATTTACATTAGAAATTTATTCTACAATTTATTCTTCAATAAAATATATGTTTTTAGAGTAGCATATTATTACGTTTTTTGCATTTAAGATAGAATTTGAGATAGCCTATATGAATGGATTCATGAATGAATGTTTAAAATTGATTAAGCATGTGTCTCTGTATCGATTCCCACATTTAACATAAGCTAGAAGGTAATGAACAATTGACGAATCAGGAGCTACAGCGGGGTTTTTAAGATAGCACAGGTGCAGGGTAAAGTATCTTGACAAAGACCCACACGGGTTGAAACGCGTAGAGGATTCACCCTGCCATTACACAAAGTTGCCTTTTCTGCTATTAGTCTATTCGATAGACGAAGACTGGAGGAGAATCTTTCACCGCGTACTTGGAAGTACTGAAGAGCCGTAATAGAACCAGGATTAGAGGTCTCCCTACACCTCGTAATAGACTTGCGCAAGTCTGAACCACCTGGAGGTTCCGGAAACCAGGTGACGTAGGAGTCTTGGAAGCCACCGGTGTGCGGTTGATTGTTTGTAGCAGAGCGGCTGAGATACAAGTGGAGTCACGGTAAGAAGGCGGATAGCCTCAAAATACACAGGATAACAACGGAGATTTCCGTAAAATATTGAAGTCTTACAGACTAACTCCCTTGCAAATTATATACAGCGCCGGTGAAAAAAGACCGACGGCTGTTGCCATTTGGGATAATCAATTTTAAAAGAGACTAAAACCTGGCACTTTACCCTGCTGTAGTGGACTTGTCATAAATTGTACTGTGCATAAATTTTTATCATAAACTTTTTATCAGGAAGAGACATTATTATTTTTAAGTCCTTTCTAGAAATATATTATACTTTTTGGTTTCGATACAAATTCAAACTTGCATTTATTCATTGGTTTTTATATCATCATTTAGACTGTTATTGTTTTAGGGAGTGTGTGAATGGTTGAAAGAGCAACAATAGTTGGGAATGAATGTATATTGTTTTAGATTTTGATTATTAATTGTGATTTTGGAACTGTTCATCAAATAAACTTTTTTATATACTAGATCTGCTTATTAAATAAATATTTTAAATTTATTTAAGACCATAGTAGGTTTGAATTTATTCCCTAAACTTTTGATCTATTCTCTAGAGGTAATTATATTTGTTTTACATATCTACTGAATCTACTGCTTTAAGTGCCCACTGTTTTATAATAAATTTGTCATTTAAACTGTTACTATCCAGGAAGGGGATAGTTTCACAGTGAGGCTTTGGAGATTAGATTCAGCGCTTCACCCACACTACTGTTCTAAAATAATAAATTAGAAATGGTTAATGCCCAGCAATAAATCAAAACAAAAAATACATAGGAGTATTAATAAATCCCAACTGCATACAAATTACTTGCAGAAAGTCCATAGCAAAGAGATAAAAGTGGATATTCCAAACCACTGTATACTGAAGAAACTGAGTCAGTCACGCATTAGATCCAAATCAGATCTCATAAAAATGGCTGTAGCTAGCGTCCATATAAAATGTCCTACTTACCTCATATGATTGAGGTAAAATTCTGTAAGTGCTGCACTCAATCAAGAAGAGGTTTGGTCTCCATCTTTCTGTAATCCTACTTCGGTTCATACTGGGTATGGTACACTCCCCTCTCCACATTACAGGAAACCAAGCAGAAGAAAAAAAAACCCACACCAAATAGTGCAACACTGTAGGTAAAAGGCATGTCATTTTATTCTTAAAAACATTATTTATGTAAGAACTTACCTGATAAATTAATTTCTTTCATATTAGCAAGAGTCCATGAGCTAGTGACGTATGGGATATACATTCCTACCAGGAGGGGCAAAGTTTCCCAAACCTCAAAATGCCTATAAATACACCCCTCACCACACCCACAATTCAGTTTAACGAATAGCCAAGAAGTGGGGTGATAAGAAAGGAGCGAAAGCATCAAAAAATAAGGAATTGGAATAATTGTGCTTTATACAAAAAAAATCATAACCACCACAAAAAAGGGTGGGCCTCATGGACTCTTGCTAATATGAAAGAAATGAATTTATCAGGTAAGTTCTTACATAAATTATGTTTTCTTTCATGTAATTAGCAAGAGTCCATGAGCTAGTGACGTATGGGATAGCAGATACCCAAGATGTGGAACTTCCACGCAAGAGTCACAAGAGAGGGAGGGATAAAATAAAGACAGCCAATTCCGCTGAAAAAATAATCCACAACCCAAATCAAAAAATGAAATAATAAGCAGCAGAATCAAACTGAAACAGCTGCCTGAAGTACTTTTCTACCAAAAACTGCTTCTGAAGAAGAAAACACATCAAAATTGTAGAATTTAGTAAAAGTATGCAAAGAAGACCAAGTTGCTGCTTTGCAAATTTGATCAACAGAAGCTTCATTCCTAAAAGCCCAGGAAGTAGAAACTGACCTAGTAGAATGAGCTGTAATCCTTTGAGGCGGGGACTTACCCGACTCTACATACGCATGATGAATCAAAGATTTTAACCAAGATGCCAAAGAAATGGTAGAAGCCTTCTGACCTTTCCTGGAACCAGAAAATATAACAAATAGACTGGAAATCTTTCTAAAACCTTTAGTAGCTTCAACATAATATTTCAAAGCTCTTACTACATCCAAAAAATGTAAAGATCTCTCCAGAGAATTCTAAGGATTAGGACACAATTTCTCTACTAATGTTGTTAGAATTCACAACCTTAGGTAAAAATTTAAATGAAGTCCGCAACACCGCCTTATCCTGAAGAAAAATCAGAAAAGGAGATTCACAAGAAAGAGCAGATAATTCAGAAACTCTTCTAGCAGAAGAGATGGCTAAAAGGAACAACACTTTCCAAGAAAGTAATTTAATATCCAGAGAATGCATAGGTTCAAACGGAGGAGCCTGTAAAGCCCTCAGAACCAAATTAAGACTCCAAGGAGGAGAGATTGACTTAATGACAGGCTTGATACGAACCAAAGCCTGTACAAAACAATGAATATCAGGATGATTAGCAATCTTTCTGTGAAAAAGAACAGAAAGAGCAGAGATTTGACCTTTCAAAGAGCTTGCAGACAAACCTTTATCCAAACCATCCTGAAGAAACTGTAAAATTCTAGGAATTCTAAAAGAATGCCAAGAGAATTTATGAGAAGAACACCAAGAAATGCAAGTCTTCCAGACTCTGTAATAAATCTTTCTAGACACAGATTTACGAGCCTGTATCATAGTATTAATCACTGAGTCAGAGAAACCTCTATGACTAAGAATCAAGCGTTCAATTTCCATACCTTCAAATTTAATGATTTGAGATCCTGATGGAAAAATGGGCCTTGAGATAGAAGGTCTGGCCTTAACAGAAGTGTTAAAGGTTGGCAACTTGCCATCCGAACGAGATCTGCATACCAAAACCTTTGAGGCCATGCTGGAGCCACCAGCAATACAAACGAACGTTCCATTAGAATTTTGGAAATCACTTTTGGAAGAAGAACTAGAGGCGGAAAGATATAAGCAGGTCGATAATTCCAAAGAAGCGACAATGCGTCCACTGCTTCCGCCTGAGGATCCCTGGATCTGGACAGATACCTGGGAAGTTTCTTGTTTAGATGAGAGGCCATCAGATCTTTTTCTGGAAGTCCCCAGATTTGAACAATCTGAAGAAATACCTCTGGGTGAAGAGACCATTCGCCTGGATGTAACGTCTGGCGACTGAGATAATCCGCTTCCCAATTGTCTACACCTGGGATGTGAACCGCAGAGATTAGAGCTGGATTCCGCCCATACAAGTATCCGAGATACTTCTTTCATAGCCTGAGGACTGTGAGTCCCACCTTGATGATTGACATATGCCACGGTTGTGACATTGTCTGTCTGAAAACAAATAAACGATTCTCTCTTCAGAAGAGGCCAGAACTGAAGAGCTCTGAAAATCGCACGGAGTTCCAAAATGTTGATTGGTAATTTCGCCTCCTGAAATTCCCAAACCCCCTGCGCTGTCAGAGATCCCCATACAGCTCCCCAACCTGAAAGACTCGCAACTGTTGAGATCACAGTCCAGGTCGGACGAATAAAAGAGGCCCCTTGAATTAGACGATGGTGATTCAACCACCAAGTCAGAGAAGATCGAACATTGGGATTTAAGGATATTAATTGTGTTATCTTTGTATAATCCCTGCACCACTGGTTCAGCATACAAAGCTGGAGAGGTCTCATATGAAAGTGAGCAAAGGGGATCGCGTCCGATGCAGCAGTCATGAGACCTAGAATTTCCATGCACAAAGCTACCGAAGGGAATGATTGAGACTGAAGGTTTCGACAAGCTGAAACCAACTTCAGACGTCTCTTTTCTGTTAGAGACAAAGTCATGGACACTGAATCGATTTGAAAACCCAAAAAGGTTACCTTTGTCTGAGGAATCAAGGAACTCTTTGGTAAATTGATCCTCCAACCATGTCTTTGAAGAAACAACACAAGTTGATTCGTATGAGATTCTGCAGAATGTAAAGACTGAGCAAGTACCAAGATATCGTCCAAATAAGGAAATGCCGCAATACCCTGTTCTCTGATTACAGAGAAAAGGGCACCGAGAACTTTTGAAAAGATCCTTGGAGCTGTTGCTAGGCCAAACGGAAGGGCAACAAACTGGTAATGCTCGTCTAGAAAAGAGAATCTCAGGAACCGATAGTGATCTGGATGAATTGGAATATGAAGATATGCATCCTGTAAGTCTATCGTAGACATATAATGCCCTTGCTGAACAAAAGGCAGAATAGTCCTTATAGTCACCATTTTGAATGTTGGTAATGTATCCTTACATAACGATTCAATATTTTTAGATCCAGAACTGGTCTGAAGGAATTCTCCTTCTTTGGTACAATGAATAGATTTGAGTAAAACCCCAGACCCCATTCCAGAACTGGAACTGGCACAATTACCCCAGCCAACTCTAGGTCTGAAACACATTTCAGAAATGCCTGAGCCTTCACTGGGTTTACTGGAATGCGTGAGAGAAAAAAAATCTTCTCACAGGCGGCCTTACCTTGAAACCTATTCTGTACCCTTGTGAAACAATGTTCTGAATCGAATTGATCCAAATATCTTTGAAAAATCGTAACCTGCCCCCTACCAGCTGTGCTGGAATGAGGGCCGCACCTTCATGCGGATTTGGGAGCTGGTTTTGACTTTCTAAAAGGCTTGGATTTATTCCAGACTGGAGAAGGTTTCCAAACGGAAACCGTTCCTTTAGGGGAAGGGTCAGGCTCTTGTTCCTTATTCTGACGAAAGGAACGAAAACGATTAGCAGCCCTATATTTACCTTTAGATTTTTTGTCCTGAGGCAAAAAGGTTCCTTTCCCCCCAGTAACAGTTGAAATTATAGAATCCAACTGTGAACCAAATAATTTATTACCTTGGAAAGAAAGAGAAAGCAAAGTTGACTTAGAAGTCATATCTGCATTCCAAGATTCCATTCCATAAAGCTCTTCTAGCTAAAATAGCAAAAGACATGTACCTGACAACTATCTGCGTTAGAAAGCTTATCATGACAACTAACACAAACTACAGCCGGAGGAACAGTTACCAAAAGTTTACAACAGATGCACTTAACTTTGGTAGAACCAGCATCAGGCAGCGTCTTTCCAGAAGTAGATTCTGATCCAGGGTCAGGTTGTGACATCTTTCAATATGTAATAGAAAACACAACATATAAAGCAAAATTATCAAATTCCTTAAATGACAGTTTCAGGAATGGGAAAAGATGCAAAATAAGCAAGCCTCTAGCAACCAGAAGCAATAAAAAAGTGAGACTTAAATAATGTGAAAAAAGGTGGAGACCAGTATGACGCCCACATTTTTTGGCGCCAAGTATGACGCCCACATTATTGGCGCCAAGTACAATGCCCATATTTTTTGGCGCCAAGTATGACGCCACATCCTCTGACATAAAAAACGACGCCCACATTTTTTGGCGCAAAAAAACGTCTAACACACATACGTCAAAAAAAATTACGCAACCACGAACAAAACTTCCGGCATCAACTATGGCGCCGGAAATGACAATTTTGTGCCAAAAAAGTTTGCGCCAAGAATGACGCAATAAATTGAAGCATTTTCTGCCCCCGCGAGCTTAACAGCCCACAGAGAAAAAAAGTAAATTGAAAATTTGTTAAGGTAAGAAAAAATTATTTATTCATATGCATTATCCCAAATAATGAAACAGTCTGAATGAAGGAATACTGATTATCCTGAATCATGGCAAATATAAGTTTAAAGACATATATTTAGAACTTTACATATAAAGTGCCCAACCATAGCTTAGAGTGTCATAAATAAAATAAGACTTACTTACCCTAAGACACTCATCTACATATAGTAGATAGCCAAACCTGTACTGAAACGAGAATCAGTAGAGGTAATGGTATATAAGAGTATATCGTCGATCTGAAAAGAGAGGTAGGAGAAGAAATCTCTACGACCGATAACAGAGAACCTATGAAATAGATCCCCTAGAGGAAGACCATTGTATTCAAATAGGCAATACTCTCTTCACATCCCTCTGACATTTACTGCACTCAGAGGAAAACTGAGCTTCAGCCTGCTGCGAAGCGCATATCAATGTAGAATCTAGCACAAACCTACTTCACCACCTCCATGGGAGGCAAAGTTTGTAAAACTGAATTGTGGGTGTGGTGAGGGGTGTATTTATAGGCATTTTGAGGTTTGGGAAACTTTGCCCCTCCTGGTAGGAATGTATATCCCATACGTCACTAGCTCATGGACTCTTGCTAATTACATGAAAGAAATTACATCCATTGGTAAAACATGCTTACACTATTTGACCCCAATCACATGAGGTATCAGCAACAGCACATTAAAGGCAAATATACAATGTTGTTCCTGCTGCAATACAAAACAATTGCAGTGATGTATAAAAAGCAATAGGTCCCGTGTTTTCAGCGTCTGTATCAACGCGTTTCGAAGGTATAAAAATTCCCACACATTCTTCGTCAGAGGTCATAGAAGGTGTGGAAATATTTGCCTTTAATGTGCTGTTGACGATACCTCATATGTGATTGGGGTCAAATAGTGTAAGCATGTTTTACCATTGGATGTAATGTAAGAATAAAATGATAAGCCTTTTACATACAGTGTTGCACTATTTAGTGTGTTTTTTTCTCCTTTTTACACCCTTGGTTTCCTAAATGTGGAGAGGGGAGTGTACCATACCCAGTAAGGACCAAAGTAGGATCACAGAAAGACAGAGACCAAACCTCTTCCAGATTGTGTGCGGCACTTACCTCATATGATTGAGGTGAAATTCTGTAAGTAAAAAATTTATATGTTATTATCTTTAACTACGCTAGCTACAGCCATTTTTATATGATCTGATTTGGATCTAATGTGTGACTGACTCCGTTTCTTTAGTATACAGTGGTTTGAAATATCCACTTTTATCTCTTTGCTACGGACTTTCTGCAATTAAAGGGACACTGAACCCAATTTTTTTCTATCTTGATTCAGATAGAGCATGCCATTTTAGGCAACTTTCTAATTTACTCATACTATCAAATTCTTTTCATTCTCTTGGTATCTTTATTTGAAATGCAAGAATGTAAGTTTAGATGCCGGCCCATTTTTGGTGAACACACTGTTGTTCTTGCTGATTGGTGGGTAAATTCACCTACCAATAAACGAGTGCTTTCCATGGTTCTGAACCCAAAAAATAGCTTAGATGGCTTCTTTTTCAAATAAAGAAAGCAAGAGAACTAAGAAAAATTAATTAGGAGTAAATTAGAAAGTTGTTTAAAATTGCATGCTCTGAATCACGAAAGAAAAAAATTGGGTTCAGTGTCCCTTTAATTTGTATGCAGTTGGGATTTATGAATACTTCTATGTATTTTTGGTTTTGATTTAATGCTGGACATTAACCATTATTATTTTATCAAATTATTTATTGCAGATACATTAGTTGTGCATATTATAAAAATTTTGCTTCAGGTTGGTCTTTTTAGGGTTTCCTTTGCTTGTGCCTTTTTCTACTGTGTGCTTATATATAAAACACACACAGTATATATATATATATATATATATATATATATATATATATATATATATATATATATATATATATATATATATATATATATATATATATTTTTTTTTTTTTTTTTTTTTTTATATTCTCTAGAGGTGGAAGCAAATGTAATGCTTAACCAGTTCTGATGCTTGCTAATATTCCAATTCAATCAAAAGTGCAAAGTCCTGTGTATATTAGGAATCACCCCGTGAACTCACTTTGTTTCCTATATGTATTAAGAAAAAAAAAAAAAAAAAAAAAAAAACAACTATCATAAATCAAACAAACACACACCCACTGCTAAAAATACAACATGCTGATATGAGAAACAAAAAGAATATCTAACCACATTACCTGTTTATTTTGGAATAAAACATATTGTAGTGGTTTATTCGGCAAATGGAAAAATAAACACACACACAAAAAAAAGCTTACAAATTTTAACGATAAGTGGCTTAAATATGAGGGCAATTTAAAGTTAGATTTTCCCAAGAGAAGAATTCTAAAATAGATTATAAATTATATAAAAACAGAAGATTAATGAATGCCAGATTGACCTATATAAGATATTTCACCTAAAATATTTCCTCAGTAGTCACCTTGTAAAAGAACATAATACACTAGATTTTTCTTTACATAAATGTTTTGTAGATGATTCATTCATATAGTCCATATAGGTTTTTTTTTTTAAATGTATAGGGTTTTTTTTATTTTTAAGCAACATTGCCCTGATTTTCAGACTCCTAACCAAGCCCCAAAGTTTTAGGAGTTTACTGATGTAGACCTACTCCAGCTTGCGCCTGTTTGTGTAAAGGGTCTTTTCATATGCAGAGGAATGGGGAGGGGGAGAGTGTCTGCTTTCACTGGGTGTTACAGTCAACCTAATCAAAATGTGCTAAACTGAAAGCTTCTAAGTTTTTAAAAAGGTTTTATACTGGAATATACTGTGCATATTATTCTTTATAGTAGTGTATTACATGTAGTTGTATGAATACTGTACCTTTAAAGTGAATGTAAAGTATCATCAAGTAGTGCCCGTTTTTTTAAAATACTATTAAAAACAGGGGTACTTTCATTGATGAAACTTTACATTGCACCATATTTGTAGAAATACTTACCTCTTCATCTTGAAAGCCGTTAAAGCGCTTCGCCAGCCCGTCGCAAGCCTCTTCCTACGACAGCAATGAAGATTCCGGCATCATCCAATCACGGCTTGATTGGTGGAAGTCCAGAATCGTCATTTCTGAAGTAGGAAGAGGCTTGCGATGGGCGGGGGAAGCGACATCAGTGATCCGGCTTACAAGACCAAGAGGTAAGTATTTCTACAAATATGGTGCAATGTAAAGTTTCATCAATGAAAATGCCCCTGTTTTTAATAGTATTTTTAAAAAGCGGGCACTACTTGATGAAATATTACATTCACTTTAAGTGCAATCAATAAATAATTAGACAAGTACCTTTTTTTGGCTCTCTTACAGAGGTGAAGAATATTAAAAAGAAAAAATACTTATGCAAATGATCTTCTCTAGCGATTTATTTATTAAAACAAAAGCACAGCACAAGTTTAGATCTGTTTTCAGTCACCTAAATGAAATGGTTTTTTTCTTTTCTCACTAATGTTAAAAATAAACTATACAAAACACACACTTTGCAGTATCTTTAATATTAATATTTCATTTTTGGGGCCATAAGCAAACTTGCCTATTTTTTAATTAAATTATTTTATTAGAAAAGAGATCGTACAGAAAATACATCATATACACATTGGCAAAAATTTAAAGCAAATAGAGATGATATTGCTTCTATAAATTCACGGTCTCTTAGAATTTTAAAGTAAAACAATAATAACGAGTTATTATCAAACAATATAACAATAATTTCAAGTAACAGTGGTTCCATCTCAGAGAAAATAACATAGCAATCTATGGTGTAATTTTGACTTCTTATTTGGGGACCACACTGACATCATGCAATTATACATATTGGGTATTTGTTATAGATAGAAAGGATCAAACATTTCTAATATAATCATCCCACATTGCTTGTAACATTATAAAACTTTCAGTATTCCCTTTTTTATATACTGAATATTCCTCCAATTCCAGGAGTTCAGTAACCTTGGCTCGCCACATCGTTAATGAGGGAACCTCTCTGGACTTCCACCTTTAAGCTATAAGAATTTTGACACTGTTGGTAAAAATCCTAAATAAAGGGAGAAGTTGTTTAGAAGGGAGAGGAGTGGTCTTGTTTAATAGCCAAACCAAAGGGTCTGAAGGGATAGTTATTTTAAAGATATGCTCAACTTCCCTTATGGTTTGATACCAAAAGTGGTTGAGCCGGGAGCACCACCACCACATGTGATCCATGCCACTTCCCACATGTCCGCATCTCCAGCATCTATTACTGAGCTTAGGGTATAAACTATGGAGCCTGCGGGGGGTTAAATACCAACAATGGAGGATTTTATAGTTAGTTTCCAAGATAGAGGAAGATGTAGATGACTTTTTTGTATTTAAAAATATTTTAGACGCTGTTTGGGGGAGGATGATGACTCCAGCTCTCTTTCTCACATTTCAGTAGAGTGTGGTAAGTTATCTGGGGGAGGGTGTGTGAGAATTTTGTAAATGGTGGACAGTGAATGTTTAACTGGGGAAGTTACAAGGAATAATTTCTCCATATTGGTGCGAATAAACTTGCCTATTTTTTAAACAGTTAAAACATGAACCATAAAATATAAATGTGTTCTCAAAAAAAACAAAAACAAACATACCACATCTTATGTTGGTCTCATGAAAAATGCCAAAGTCACGCTTGCAGCCAATCCAGAGTGGATATTAGTCATTTATGGATCAGTGGCATTTTCAAAGAAGACCAACACCAAAGTGTGTCAAGTTTTGCCTTTGATACCATGTGTGGATCATTATTGCCTAGACAATTAAGCACTGTAGCATATGCAGTAGCTGATGGAGCTTGCTTGGGCCTGACTCCTGGTGCAAGATAGTATCACTCACAGGTAGAAGGAAAATCTGCCAATTGTACTACAGATTTAAGCAGAGGTTTGCAAGAACACCTCATTTTCACTGAGGATATGAATGTAATTGGAACCTCGAGTCTTTTGATCAGGTATAATGAAGGTGTGGCCTGAAGTGCATACAAAAACAATCTACATTACTCTTATTACACTGAAGTATCAGATTGTAAAAAAAATAAAAATGTAAAATATATTAAAAAGAAAAAAACTAATATCACATTGAAATAAGTATTCAAACCCTTAACTCACTGCTTAGTTGGAGCACCTTTGGCATTGATTACAGCTTTAAATATTTTTGAGTATGATGCGGCAAGCTTTGCACACATGGATTTGGGAATTTTCTGCCATTTTGATCAGCAGATCCTCTCTAGCATTGTCAGGTTGGATGGGGACAGTTAGTGGTCAGCCATTTTCAGGTCTCTCCATAGATGTTCCATTGGGTTCAAGTCTATGCTCTGGCTGGGTCACTCAAGGACATTCACAGAGTTGTCCCTAACCCACTCTTTGTTTTTTCTTGGCTTTGTGCTTAGGGTCATTGTCCTGTTGGAAGCTGAACCTACAGCTAAGTCTGAGGTCCTGAGAGCTTGGGTTTCATGTACCTTTAATTCTTCATTTCATCAGACCAAAGAATTGTTTCTCACATTCTGAGAGTGCTTAAGGTGATTTTTTGAAAATTCCAAGCGGGCTTTCGTGTAGTAGTGCACTGAGGAAAAGATTCTATCTGGCCACTCTGCCATAAACCCTATGCACTCACTCTGCCATAAACCCTATGCACTCACTCTGCCATAAACCCTATGCACTCACTCTGCCATAAACCCTATGCACTCACTCTGCCATAAAGCCCAGATCGGTGGAGTTTTGCAGTGATGTTTGCAAGTTTCTCCCATCTGCATATATGATCTCTTGCTCTTAACCAGAGTGACTATTGGGTTCTTGGTCACCTTTCTTACCAAGGCCCTTCTCCCCCAATTGCTCAGTTTGGCCGGTCCAGTGCTAGAAAAACAAACAAACAACACAACTTCTTACATTTTAGAATTAGAGGTCACTAAGCTCTTGGGGACCTCCATTGCAGCCAAAAAAGAAATTGTAGCCTCAGCACAAGCCTGTCTCTGAGCTTTGCATTTCCTTTGACCTTATATATTGGTTTTTGCTCTGATATGCATTTACAGATGTAAGATCTTATATTGACAGATGTGCACCTTTCCAAATCATGTCCAATCAATTGAATTTGCCACAGGTGGACTCCAATCAAAGTGTAGAAACATCTCAAAGATAATCCAGGGACATGGGATGCACCAGAGCTAAATTGCAAGTGTCATAGCAAAGGATCTGAGTCAATGTGATATTTCAATGCACTATAACCATATTTACTAATTAAAAACCATGTACTGTTAGGTGACATTTCACATGGACATACATGTGCTGCGGAATCTGTTGACGCTCTACAACTTCACTCTGCAAATCATATATAAAAAAAAAATACCTTATTAAAGGGTCATGAAACCACATTTTATTTTGTGATTCAAAGAGAGCGTACAGTTAAAAAAAAATAAAAAAATTGTTTCTAATTTACTTATATTTGCGTCGTTCTTCAGTTATTCTTTGTTGAAGAGATACCTAGGTAGGTGTCTGGAGCACTACATGGCAGGAAATAGTGCTGTCATCTAGTCCTCTTGCAAATAGATAACATTCTTGGAAAGCTACTGCCATATAGTGTTCCAGACATGTTCACACTCCTGAGCTTATAGCCCCGTGTTCAATTTTATAATAGAAGTAAATTAGAAAGTTAAATGCTCTGAATAATGAAAGAAAAAATTTGGGTTTCATGTCCCTTTAAAAAATAAAAACCCCTGGGCTTTCAAAAGAACTACTTGGTTTTGCATAAAAAAAAAAAAAAAAGATTACATTTTAAAACGACCCTTTATGTAATGTTCCTTTAAACTATTGCTGAATGTATGGTCATAATATTCCACACTGCACATCTTTATAGGTTTATAAACTCATCATCTGCATGAATTGCTAAAATTGGTTTAACGCATTAATAAATTACACATTAACTATAAAACAAAGTGCTTTTCTGAATTTTATTAGCATTCTATTGCAAACATTTAGGGATAAGCCACTATGACAATTAACCTTAATGAATGTGTGCTAAATCACAAGCAGAATGCTTCTTACAATTAAAAAAGTAAATTATTAACATATAAAACAGCTTTCCTTACAATGGATTAAGTTTTTAGATTTTAGGCTTTATTTATAAAAGTAACAAAAAAAAATATATATATATATATATATATATATATATATATATATATATATATATATATTCTTGAAAGCAAGTAAAGTAAGGTCGAGGGATGTAAAAAGTACAAATAAAGTAACTTCACAGTGCAAAAATTACACTTGCTAAGTGTTAGATCATGAAATGTTTGCACTAGTGACCTGCAGTGCCGCATATAACCAGGGGTTAAACACATAGTTAAAGAGATAGTAAAGTCCAAATTAAACTTACTTAAGTTTTTTTTTACAGCTAGAGGGCGTTAATTCATGCGTTTCATATAAATAGCATTGTGCTCATGCACATGGAGTTATTTAAGAGTCAGCACTAATTGCGTGAAATGCAAGTCTGTCAAAAGATCTGAGATACAGAGGCAGTCAGCAGAAGCTTAGATACAAGGTAATTACAGAGGTAAAAAAAATATTTTTCTATAACAGTGTTGGTTATTCAAAACTGTGGAATGGTAAAAAAAAGGGGATTATCGAACTTTTTAAACAATAATATTTTTGGTGCTTACTATCCTTTTAAAGTAATAACGCAGAAATCCCAGAGAACGGCTGATCCCAAGCGGATACAGCGTATGAGCCAATAGGCAACAATAGTTGCAAGATATAGCTATGTGACAATCGCTAATGATTAAATAAAAGGGTTGGGCAGCACTCCAAAAATGTAGAGAGAGAGAGAGAAAAAAAACAAAAAAACAAAAACAAAAAAAAAAAAAAACACAACCTTTATTAGAAGCTAACACATTGACAACATTTTGGGGCTCCTGCCCCTTTGTCAGCATAACACACTTAATGTGCCGATTGTTCTCAGGCAGATCCACTGAGCAACACTGACAATACAGAGTAAATAAATTACGCACTACGGTGACAAACTTTCACAAAAGTTCAGGATATTCTCTTACATTATATATAACTTTTGTTTTCCCTAAATATAATACTGTAACCACAGGCATACACACACATATAAAAGTATTGCAAAAGAAATACGATTAGCTCTGAAAAAGTGAGGATTTTCTTATTATCAGGACCTGAAATGCCCCCATTACATATGTTGTTGAGAAATCAAATAAAACATATTCAGAGTGTAACGTCCATACTGTTGCTTCTATGGACTGTATGGATTTCATAAGCTTAGTAAGTAAATATGAAGCCAAATTTACGAGGAATGCATACAGGGCATGTACACATGGGCAATTTTTTTTTATATAGATATATTTCTCACCTGTTGAAAATCACATTTATAAAGGGATAAAACTCAGCTTTCATGTAGAGAAGACGTGTTAAGAGACTTTTCAATTCATTCCATGATTAGATGTACTTAGTTATCTTGATATTCTTTGATGAAAGCATACGTAGATAGGCTAGGGATCACCAATACACTACTGGGAGCAAGCTGGTGATTGGTGGCTACACAAATATGCCTCTTGTTATTGCCTCACAAGATGTGTTCAGCTATCTCCCAGTAGTGTTTAATCCCTGTGCAAGTAACATTGCAATGATAAAAAGCTTTAATACATTACAGCATTTTCATTTTGCAATTTCATGTACCTTTAAGGGTCACTTAAAGACTGATACATCATCTTGTATCATACCCAGGCACCAATAGGTTCTTACACATTGTGCATAGCATCAATTAGAGGCTGTGTATTTGCAATGGAGTAATGCCTTTATTCACAATAAACATAAAACTTTCCTCATCTCTTTCAAGGTTACTCTCCTGCTTCTGTTTATAGTACTTGTCTCATACTGCTTCATGTCCTTTACAGAATGTCCCCTCTACAAATCCTTACAGATGCAGAACTTCCTCAAGGAGAAAATGATTTAAAGTTATTGCTCCACACTTCTGAACATGTTACATTGGAGCACTTGCCAAGCTACTTCTTTAAAGAGCATTTCAAACTCTAATCTAAAAAAATAAATATATCACATCCTTTAAAAAGGCATTCGCAACGCTTTCATGAATTATTTTACCCACTTTTCATGTAATTTAGCTCTGAAAATTGTGGGTTTGCTTATTATCAGGACATGAAATGCACCCCCGCTGACTGATCAAGGCACATCCTACTACATATGTCCTTAAATGACTTCCTTTTCATAAAATACAATGTGCTTCATAATAACAGAATGCCTGTGGTTATCCTTGTTGTCTGCAGTCTTAGATTCAAGCCCAGATTGGTTTTTTAAAGTGAATGTCAATTTTGATGCTTAAGTGTCCGGTTTTTAAAAATTCTATTAAAAACAAGGGGCACTTTAATTAATCAAAATTTACATTTCTCTCCTGTTGTGTGAAAAAAAAAAAAACACCTTTTAATCTTCACAGCAGCTCCAGCTTTCTCCACCCGTCGCAAAGCCTCTTCCTGGGTCTAAAATGAGGAATCCAGCTTCCTTCAATCAAGGCATTGAATCAGACACTGATTCCCCCGGGGGGTAAGCCGTGAGTGGAGGATGACCTATCCATCATTTCTGAAGTCAGAAATGGCTTGCAACGACCGGAAGAAGCTGGAGCTGCTGTCAAGATTAAAAGGTAAGTTTATTTTCACAACAGGAGTGAAATGTAAATTTTGATGAATTAAAATGCCCCGGTTTTTTAAATGAATTTTAAAAAAAAACAGGCACTTTAGCATAAAAATTGACATTCACTTTAAAATATGCAGAGTGGTAGGTGGAATTTAGCTATTGAAAAAGCAAACAAGAAATCAATCACTTTTAAAATGTTTAGACTTGGCTGGTATGTTATCCTATACTGTCCCTTTAAATGAGTTCAATTCACTTACTCATATTTCTACAAATCCTAAACAAGCTCAAGATTAGATTGTAAGCTTTATGGGGCTTGTGTACTGTACAATTTGTATCTGCATTATAAAATTGCAAAGTACTGTGTATATGGAGAGCGTGGAATAAAGATAGATACAAAATAAATTGATCATCTGAAAAAAAGGATTAGCAAAAGAAACTGGGGAACAAACAAACAAACTGAACAAAACGCTAAAATTAAAGCCATGTTAATTATATACCATATTTTACACCAGTTTAAAACCATTTAAACTTCTAAATCTTTACAAGGAAAGAAAACTGGAACAAAACCAGAATAAAGCAGATCAGCTGTTACCCAAAGAATCATTTTCTAGTAATCATTTACCATTTTACATCCAAAGACTACCACTTCAGGAATGTTAGCAATCTATCACGCAACTTCTCTAAAGGACCAAGTTAGCAGTAAAATAAAGTCACCTAATTTGTAAGAGCATTTGATTACACGAACGTCCCTTAGTAATTAAAATACTTTGCTACTCCTAAGCATGACAGAGCAAGTGAACCAATCAAGGAGCTGCCTATGCACATAGAAACCAATCACTGATTATGTCCAACACTGGCTTAGCTGGGCTTTTGCTGAGGGTCCTTAGCTACTTCTTACCAAGTGAGATTAGAGCCTGTTATTACTGCAATAGCACGTTCCTTAAAAGACATCTCTGTTGTGTTGCTGTAATATTTTAATAACAATTTTAAATTAACATCCCTTTTACTATAAAATTAGTTTTCAATTACTAAACGCCACGCACCATTTGCCTTATTTAGCAGAGCCAATCTGGGCTTTAGTTCAGACAATAAGGTAAGCCTCTGCCATAAAGTAAGTATAAAATTTATGTTTTTGCAGTTATTCTATGATAAAGCCACTTAGGGACACATATGTAGCCTGGTTAGCCTTCATAAGTCAGTACGGTACATTTCAAGTCAGGAGAACTAGACTACATTTTGAGCGCTAAATTACATGAGAAGGGGCAAAATAAATAATGAAAATATAATGCAAAGTTGTTACGTTACACATAACTAAACATTTTACATAAAATCTCAAGATGTTTACTATCCCTTTAATAACCTAAATAAAAATGTTATTCAACATGCCAAAAGCTACACATTCAAGTGTCTTCCAAACCTTCAATTTCAGTTTAGTTTTCAAAGTATTTCCTTTAGAATCCCCCTAAAGTACAACTTTTAATCAGTTACTGGAGCTCTGGACACAGCAAATTTACCTAAGTCAACGTCCTATGGGAGGACACATCATGATCATGTTACAGCTGATGTGGACATTTTGTACTATATGACAGACAGGACTTTATTTATAAACCATATACATTTATATATATCTAACTTCACTGGCCAGTAACAAGATACAATACTTTTCCTCATTTACAACACTTGAAGCTCCTCAACTGTATAATTCCTGTTTCTCTAAATGTATTTAACTCATATTTCTAAATCAGCATGTATATGTATGATTATGAATAGTTAGTACTCTTTCAATTAGGTTTAAGCGGTATATAATTTTGCTTTAATTTAGAAGTGCAAATTCATATTTTATTAAGGTAAAAAATATACACAGAGACATTATACAGGTACATATCCCCAAATCCAAACTTTTTAATCAATATTTAAATTTTTAAAAAAATACAGCTTCTGAAGGTACAATCTATACAAAAGTATTAGAAATTATATCAAAAACGACCTTTAGGTTGCATGTATAAGCTGTATTATGACGTAAATATTGCGTACATGACAAAGATAATGTTGATTACACTTGGTTCCATTCCCTCTCCAAACTAACCCATTTTAAAAAGATACAAATATTTCAAAATCCAATATGACTCAGAATACACACACACACTATACAGTTGTGCTCATAAGTTTACATGCCCTGGCAGAATTTATGATTTCTTGGACATTTTTCAGAGACTATGAATGAGAACACAAAAACTTTTCTTTCACTCATGGTAAGTGTTTGGCTGAAGCCATTTATTATCAGTCAACTGTGTTTACTCTTTTTAAATCATAATGACAACAGAAACTACCCAAATGATCCTGATCAAAAGTTTACATACCCTGGTGAGTTTGGCCTGATAACATGCACACAAGTTGACACAAAGGGGTTTGAATGGCTATTAAAGGTAACCATCCTCACCTGTGATCTGTTTGCTTGTAATTAGTGTGTGTGTATAAAAGGTCAATGAGTTTCAGGACTCCTGACAGACACTTGCATTTTTCATCCAGTGCTGCACTGACGATTCTGGATTCAGAGTCATAGGGGAAATCAAAAGAATTGTCAAAAGGATCTGCAGGAAAATGTATTTGAACTGTATAAAACAGGAAAGGGATATAAAAAGATATCCAAGGAACTGAGAATGCAAATCAGCAGTGTTCAAACTCTAATAAAAAAGTGGAAAATGAGGGGTTCTGTTGAAACCAAACCACGGTCAGGCAGACCAACTAAAATTTCAGCAACAACTGCCAAGAAAATTGTTCGGTATGCAAAGAAAAGCCCACAAATAACTTCAGGTGAAATACAAGACTCTCTGAAAACATGTGGTGTGGCTGTTTCAAGATGCACAATAATGAGGCACTTAAATAAAGATGGGCTGCATGGTCGAGTCGCCAGAAGTTATTAACACGCAAATGCCACAAAGTATCCCACTTACAATACGTCAAACAGCACAGAGACAAGCCTTAAACCTTGTGGCACAAAGTCATTTGGAGTGATGAGACCAAAATTGAGCTTTTTGGCCACAACCATAAACGCTACATTTGTAGAGGAGTCAACAAGGCCTATGATGAAAGGTACACCATTCCTACTGTGAAACACGGAGGAGGATCGCTGATGTTTTGGGGATGTGTGAGCTACAAAATTCACAGGAAATTTGGTCAGAATTGATGGCAAGATGAATGCAGTATGTTATCAAACAGAACCCCTAATTTTCCACTTCTTGATTAGAGTTTGTACACTGCTGATTTGCATTCTCAATTCCTTGGATATCTTTTCATATCCCTTTCCTGTTTTATACAGTTCAACTATCTTTTTCCCAGAGATCCTTTGACAATTCTTTTTCTTTCCCCATGACTCAGAATCCAGAAAAGTCAATGCAGCACTGGATGAAAGATGCAAGGGTCTGTCAGGAGTCCAGAAACTCATTGACCTTTTATACACACTCACTAATTACAAGAAAACATATCACAGGTGAGGATTGTTACCTTTAATAGCCATTCAAACCCCTTTGTGTCAATCACAAGGCTATGTAAACTTTTGATCAGGGTCATTCGGGTAGTTTCTGTTGTCATTATGATTTAAAAAGAGTAAACACAGTTGATTGATAATAAAGGGCTTCAGCCAAACACTAACCATGAGTGAAAGAAAAGTTTGTATTATCATTCATATTCACTGAAAAATGGCCAAGAAATCATAAATTCTGCCAGGGTATGTAAACTTAAGAGCACAAATGTATATAAAAATATGGTGATTGCCGTCTCCTCCACAGATCTAGAGGGCCCCTTCCTGAGTAAGAAGTTTAGCACCACAGAACCTTCCACTAGAACTAGGTTAAATCAATTTATTAAATCCTTAGTTGTTTACTCCTGAGAGCTATTGGAATTCATTACAGCTATGAACCACTTTGGCCAAATTCAGTAAACAAAGGCCAAGAACAACAAATCTTGATTTCTTACCTTAATGTCCCATTCTCTCCCTTGTCCAGGCTGGTGAAGCGGCTATATAGACGAGTTATCTGGCTGTGGGAAACTAAACCAGAAGGAGAATTAGAGATTGGCAGCATTCATCATACATCCTCTATGTTATGGAATATGGCAGCATCAGGCCAGTTGTCAATTACAAGTTATTACATTCAACATTGCAAAGTAATTATGCATAACAAAAATTTGTTTGTTGAGAATATTAGCAATTACATCTAATACAGAAGAAATAGGTTTTAAAGAAGTGTAGATTATAAATTTTTTAAATAAACTTTAATACTCTTGGTATCTTTTAATCGAAGAAGCAGCAATTCGCTCCAGGAACCTAGCAGCCAATTAAAATGGGCAAACAAGTTCAGCCACCAATAAGCGACTAGCTCCTGAACCTATCTAGATATCCTTTTCAATAAAGGATAACAAGAAAATTAAGCAAAGTAGGTAATAGAAGTACATTTGGAAGTTGTATAAAATAGTGTGCTCTAGCTGAACCATGAAAGAAAATTTTGGGTTTCATGTCCCTTTAAATTAGACATAGTATCAATCTTGTAATCAAAGCATTCGTCACCAGAAATGGTATCAGGCAGGTTTATCATCAACAAATCTAGCCATTTGGGAGATATTATTGAATAAGCTTAGTAGAAAGTGAAAATGGTAAATATGTGAATAAAAATATGGAATTTTAAATGGCCATAATAGTCAAAAAAAGACATCCTCAAATGTGTTAAAATAACAGGCTCTGTGTCTATCCGCGCGCTATTGTGTGTTTAACCCCTACACACAGTGAAAGTGCCCCTTGGGACCTGTGTGCCCACAAATGAGTGTAAAAAGGCAAGGGAGTACTTTTATATTGATCGATTAGATACTTTATTATATTTTACACTAACATTGCAAAAGGTAATATTAGGATTATAGCTTAACAAATAAAATGAAATTTGTTAGAAAAAAATAAAATAATCTACTACTCATTTGAAATTCAGAGTAAATGCTATTGTATTGTCTTTTTATCTTGCATTTGTTGATTATTCAAATCTACTGTGTTTACTGGTCCTTTAACTAATTTATTTAACCCCTTAACGACACACATCGTACAGGGTACGTCATACACAAACTGGTTGTTAAAGACAAACAACGTACCCTGTATGTTGTTAGGGGTTTAAAGCAGCTGCAAGCGATCCTGATCGCTCCCAGACACTTTCAAGGTATTGCCGTGATGCCTCGATATTGAGGCATCACTGCAGTACTTTTTTTTTTTTTTGGAACATCGATGCAGATAGGCCCTCTCTGCTTTGGCCAGTGATGGTGCCGATCGTTGGTGGGTGGGAGCAGCTGCAGGGAGGCGGGTGGGCGGCCCATTGCTGGACAAGTTCAGGTGACGACACCGGCCACTGTTCAGGGAAGGTGGGCGGGAGCTTGAGAGGGGGGTTGGAAGCGCGCGCGCAGGCGACTATCCAATCGGTGGGAGAGAGAGAGAGAGAGAGAGAGGGGGGAAGAGGGAGAGGGGAAAGGTTGTTGGAAATGGGATCTGGGAGGGGGAAGGATATTGAGGGGGGCAGCTACACTACGGGAAGAAACAAAAAAAGCTAATTTGTTAAGAAATTGGGTACTGGCAGGCAACTGCCAGTACCTAAAATGGCCACATATAGGAAGAGGGGGAAACTACACTGCAGAAACTATTATTAAAAAAAAAAAAAAAAAAACACGCTTTTATTTTAGTACTGGCAGACTTTCTGCCAGTACTTAAGATGGCGGTGACAATTGTGGGATGGGGGAGGGAAGAGAACTGTTTGTGAAGGGTCAGGGAGGGATAAAGAGGGTGGGATGTGTCAGGTGGGAGACTGATCTCTGCACTAAAGCTAAAATTAACTCTACAAGCTGCCTAATTAACCCCTTCACTGCTGGGCATACTACAAGTGTGGTGCGCAGTAACATTTAGCTGTCTTCTAATTATCAAAAAGAAACACCAATGCCATATATGTCTGCTATTTATAAACAAAGGGGATCCGAGAGAAGCATTCACAACCATGTGTGCCATAATTGCACAAGCTAATTGTAAATAATTTCAGTAAGAAACCTAAACTTTGTGAAAAATTTAGCGTTTTTTTTCTTTTTGGATCGCATTTGGCGGTGAAATGGTGGCATGAAATATACCAAAATGGGCATAGATCAATACTTTGGGTTGTCTACTACACTACAAGCTACCTAATTAACCCCTTCACTGCTGGGCATAATACAAGTGTGGTGCGCAGCGGCATTTAACGGCCTTCTAATTACCAAATAGCAACGCCGAAGTCATATATATCTGCAATTTCTGAAGAAAGGGGATCCCAGAAAAGCATTTACAACCATTTGTGCCATAATTGCACAAAATGTTTGTAAATCATTTCAGTGAGAAACCTAGTTTGTGAAAAGTGTTCCAATGTAACTATCGCTAATATTTTTTTTTGGGGGGGGGGGGGGGAATAGTTCTGAAATAGCAAAGTGCTACTTGTATTTATTGCCCTGTAACTTGCAAAAAAAGCAAAGAACATGTAAACATTTGGGTATTTCTAAACTCACGAAAAAAATTACACTATTTAGCATGGTTGTTTTTTGGTGGTTGTAGATGTATAACAGATTTTGGAGGTCAAAGTTAGAAAAAGTGTGTGTGGGGGGGGTTTCTTCTTTTTTTTCCCCATCATATAATTTAATATAAAAAATTTTTTTTTTTATAAAATAAGATATGATGAAAATAATGGTTTCTTTAAAAAGTCCATTTAATGGCGAGAAAAAACGGTATAGAATATGTGTGGGTACAGTAAATGAGTAAGAGGAAAATTACAGCTAAACACAAAATATAGCCCTGGTCCTTAAGGGTAAGAAATTGAAAAATGGCCTTGTCCTTAAAGGGACACTAAACGATGAAAAAAATTTAACTTAAACATTTCAATAGATATATTTTAATCATATTTGTAATTAGTTTTGCGTGTCATATTTTTACCGTACATTAGTTATGCAGCTCCAAAATTTTATTGATTTCCAAACCCACCAATTTAATCTTATTTTTCTTTCACGAATCGTCTACGATAACCTGAGTTATCAAGATGTCCGACTTTGTGAGTAATGCGCAATCATCTAGAAACGTCATTACATATGTCACCTTCCATTTACACCGCAGACCGTCTGAATCGATATTTCCAAACAGATGTTACCCAGGAATAGACAATGTAAGATCATTACGCTGCGCTGCGAGAATAACCCTTACTTTAACGAGCATTTAAATACATAAATATTTCATTAGGAGAATAATGATGAATGAAACCTCTAATATTTTAAAATGCATTTCTTAAGGATCTAAGTAGTTTATTTAATTACTCAAGGATTTAGTTACTATTAGTGTTGGATGCTATATGTGTGGTATCAGCGGCACCACCGACGTCTGAACTTGCAAAGCAAATAAGAAAAGAGGTTGTGGAGATTACAACCTCTGGTAAGTATTGCGGTAGGCTATTTCTTGCTTGTGTAAGTACCGACTGAAAATGGAATCTGTTGATTACCGTGCTGCTAATGGGACTATACATCTCCCCTTGTAAAATGATAGCTAAATCAGACTAAGTACTCAGGAGGATCCCCCGATTATTCTCTATATATATTTTGCCCCGCTAATAAGCATATATCTTGTGAACAGTTGGATACTACAACAACAGCCGTTACGATAAATTAAAAGCTAAAAATGTGCTCCCAGCAATAACTTGATATAAAGCAGTACTGTTCGTGTAGTGTGCTGATCTAAATTGCCTAAGCAGTAGTACAGAGTAAAGATCTAAGAGACACTAAAAATATGTCAGGGAAGTTAGCTGTGTTAGGGTACTGGTGAGAAGCCCTGGAACTTCTGTGTTTTCAGATAGCCTTAGGTTGCCTCAATTGCAAATGTTGATGTTGTCACGTACAACTATTTATATTATGTTTATGTACTAGGGGTAGCACTTATTTATACTTGGGGGTATCTCCAATTTCATTCAACCTTAATTTAATTCCTTGATTTACAGACCGTTAATATCAGGCTTCAATTCTCTGTGACATGTATACACACTCATTTACAGTAGATCACATTTCTTAACCTCTTAAGGACATATGACGGAATTTTTCCGTCATAAAACAATTGAGCAAACTGAAAGCTGTGTCCTTAAAGGGTTAATTGAAGAATTTATGTAACTTATTTGTAATGTTGCTTGGATCCTCCTGAGTACTTAGTCTGATTTAGCTATCATTTTACAAGGGGAGATGTATAGTCCCATTAGCAGCACGGTAATCAACTGATTCCATTTTTAGTCGGTACTTACACAAGCAAGAAATAGCCTATCGCAATACTTAGCAGAGGTTGTAATCTCCACAGCCTCTTCTTTTCTTATTTGCTTTGCAAGTTCAGACGTCAGTGGTGCCGCTGATAACGATACCACACATATAGCATCCAACACTATAGTGCTATGGGTTATAGACAGCAGTATATTATAGCGAAACCTAGACACCTGTTGGCAACTACCTCCTTTTTTATCCAGTTACTGTAGAACAGCCAATATTTGTATTTATTAAAGGGTTGTTGTGAGCATTTTATCACTGTTTGCCTAACCTAATTTATTCGTGAATTCAAAAAGCACCTAGCTTTTATATTGTCTACATGTTCAGTATATAATACCCCCAGTGACAACAGGAGGTTTATAGCGAGCGTGGGTATATACAAAATCTTTTTCCCCCTGAATATTGAGCATACAATTACAAATCCTGCTGTTCTTTATAATTCAAGACAATTATGTTTCTCTCATAGTTTGTTTAGGATTAGCTTGTAATCAAGCCGTACACAGTATGAATAGGAGTACCTATTCAATCGATCTAATTTTGAAAAGCGCATGCGTGTCGCAAGTAACTTGTTATGGGTAAGTCTGGCATCTAAGTGGTAATATGCGCATGCGCTAATGGACATATAGTATTGCGCATGCGCTGGGTGACGAATACAAGCAATAATGAGATGCAAGAAATCGCGCTGTGATTGGATAATAGTTTTTGCATTGACGTCAGCAGAAACGGGGTTTGGCTTTGATGGCGTTTTTTTAAAATGTAATATATTATTTTATTCATCTTCTAACACTCGTTTTCCATTCTAAGTGGGTTAGTTTGGCTAATGAGGGTTTATAGATACGATTGATTAAAATTTAGACAACGAAAAAGTAAAAGTTTTGGAATCTTTAAGGGGTTAATGTGAGCAACAAACATTGAAAAAAATAATAAGCAAATTTTATCTCAAATGTTTGCTGGCTGGTGCGCACATTAAAAAGGAAGAACACAAAAAAATAATATATATATTTATATATATTATAATATATCTTTAGCATGGAATACACTAATCAGATATTGTATTCCCTATGTTACCCGAGTTTATTGCAGTATGATAATGACAATATCAAATGCCTGGCAAATCATTTTGAAAGTTTTTGAAAATTAATTCTTCAAGCTGTACAGAAAACAAAAAAGTAATGTAAATCACTTCTGAGTTTCAATACTTTTTATAAGTATTTATAACCATAATAATAGCTACTTTGCTTTTGTTGTATAAACGGACAATCATTCACCCTTTAAAGGGACAGTCTACACTAAAATTTGTATTGTTTAAAAAGATAACGCTTTACTACCCAATTTCCCAGCTTTGCACAACCAACATTGATATATTAATATACCTGATAACATTTAAACCTCTAAATGTCTGCCTGTTTCTAAGCCACTATAGACAGCCTCTTATCACATGCTTTTTTATTTGCTTTTCACAACAGGAGATTGCTAGTTCATGTGGGCCATATAGATAACATTATTTTCACGCCCAAGGAGTAATATTTATGAGGTAGCACAAAACAGTACTAAATGCAAGTCAATAGATAATAAATACAAATAAATAAAAAGTCATGTGACCTGGGGGCTGTCAGAAGATGCTTAGATACAATTTAATCACAGATAAAAAGTGATTATCTTTTAAAACAATAAATAGGAGCCATGGCTATCTGGCGTCCGTTCTTTGTCAAGTTCTTCTCTAAACAGCTCCCAAATACACTAGAATGTGTCAACTTGAGTCTTTTTCTCTGAGCAGGTACAATATTGTTCAAACAGGATTATACAAATGAATAAAATAATCTCTAGGACCACACAATTTCCTTCTTATTCAACACCACAAAACTTTTAATCAAGATTAATTGGCTACAGTTACTGAGTTCTTGCTGAAAAATGAAAAGGATATGAACCCCAAAAATGTTCTTGTGTGAGACGAACATTTTTTTAAAAAAACAATTTTATTATTTCATTATCAAATTTGCTTTGTTCCCATAGTAATTCTTTGTTGAAGCAATATCAAGGTAGGCGTCTGCCATCTAGTGCTCTTAGAAATAGGTAACATTCTTGCAAAAATGCTGCCATTTAGTGCTCCAGACATGCACAATCCTGAGCTTACTGCTCTGCTTTTCAACAAAATATACCAAGAACATTTGATAATAGAAGTAAATTATAAAGGTTGTTTAGAATTTGCTATATATGAATCAGGAGAGAAAAAAAATTAGGGTTTCATGTCCCTTTTAACTTCAATATTAACTTTATAATCTGACAGCTAAATATATGAATTGTTCATGGAGGGGAATTATAATTTGACCACACACATTGTGTCCATCCGTGTATATTACTAAGAGCTGCTGAGTTAAAAAGATAAAGGTCAGTCCTTCTTTAGTTATGATCATAAAGGTGATAGTTTAGAATCTGTAAATTTGTGCTACATCCAAGTAAGAAGAGAGGACACACAGCAAAGACAGACAGACACACAGTCCAACAGCAGCTTATGTAGACATAACAGCATATGGCTAACATTTCCCCATTATCCAACAGAAGTCTGGCACTGGTTTTATTTTAGGTAAATTGAAACCCAAACGATCACTATCCAACCACCTAAAGACAAACCTAAATCAGTACAATACAAAGGTAATGGTAGGTCAGTCTGTTCGCTTAAATAACACTAGGAAGTACAATCAATGTTACCCCTTCGCTGCCACATAAGGCTACAAAAACGAATTACATAACAACCAATGGGTTAACACGAATACCAAATTAAAAAAAAGCCATATTTCCAGAACAATACAGGGTTAGTTACATTTAGCACTTACAGCCAGTCTCCTTCTTGATTTCCTCGATCTCCTCGTCTCTCAGTAAACTAGAAGCACGGGAGCCCATTCTGATGACAGACACTTCCTAGTACAGTCAGTCACAGTGCAGCAAAAGCCTGATAACCTGCCTCTTCAATATTTCAACAGATGGGCGTGGTTAATCATATCAGCCCCCTGCGCCACGACCCTTTAGAAAAGTCACTCTCTATCATTGGATACAAATGCGCTTAAACCAGCCTCTTTCTAGTACACACCAATCATATAATCTATCGACATTTCAGAAACGCCTTCATTTGGCTATTCGATCCTGCCTACAGTTTAACCACGCTCACTGGTTCTTATTTTTTTTTTTTACAGAAGTAGACAACTTTATTTAAAACTGTAAACAGTTACAGTTTTGCAGTACAATGATTATTGCGTGAGGTTACTGAGTCATGTAAATGAATAAAATATTTATTGGAGGCGCAAGACTCTTTAAAATTATCAACAAGAAGCAATTGAAAGGGACGTAAATATTCTGTTCCAGGGTAATAATAAAAAAAAAACGGTGGGTTATTTATATATAAAGGGACATGATATCCAAATCAACATAGAGATGTGCAGTGCAGGCAATATTTCCTAGTCAGCTTTTTACAGCTATGTTTTTGTTTTAAATCTAATGTGTGTAGGCTCCCTCCATTACTTATTGTCACAGCACCATACAAGAGGCCGTGGAGTGGACTATTCAGGAAGAAAAGATTTATCACAAGGCGAATTTGCTTGCTCATGTGAGCCTGAAACTGATATTTATGAAGCAGGGACAGTCTAGTATAAATTCAGACATCCCAACTCTCCCTGAAGTTCAGGGAGTCTCCCTGATTGTAATAGCGGCTCCCTGATGCCAGCAAAGGGAGTGCAATCTCCCTGAAACTCCAAGTACCATGATCTAATGTGGCCCAAATCTGTAAAAAGTGTTTCTTTAAAGAATGCCTTTAGTTGCTGGGACGTTATAGAACCCTTAAAGCATGCATCAGTAATTAAAAATCCCCCACTGAATTTAATAAAATAAAACACAAATACTACCTTATTTACTGCACGTAATTAAACTTTGTATTCTAAAATATTTAAGCTTTCAACAAGCGTACTATCACTGGAAAAAAGGTTTGTTTTATGTGGTTGAGCAATAAAGATACTTTTTTTTAATGTGACTTTAGTGGGAAGCTACTTTAATGATAAGTCTCTATCTTATTTAGAGTTTCAAGGTGTCCAATATATAACTGGGGGGCGGCGGCGCAGTAGTGGGTGAAACCACCTCCCTGAAATCCGTTTTTGCAGGTTGGGATGTCTGTAAATTAAACTTTCATTATTCAGATAGGACTTTTAATTTTAATCAACTTTCCAATTTACTTTTATCATCAAATTTGCTTTTTTCTCTTGGTATTCTTAGTTTAAAGAGACAGTAAACCTAAAAAATAATGTTATAGAATTAGAATTATATAACATTATTTTTGTGTTATCGTTATAAACCCTTTTATTCCCTTTTAATTTTTTAAAAATATGTCCGTTTTTCAGACCCGCTCTCTGTACTCTGCTGAGCGGGTCTGTTTTTTTTACACAGCGCATCGGGCCAGCTGTATAGTCACAGCCCGGCCCGACTGCGCCATAACACTAAGTGCAGCTCGCTCCTGCTCTGTCTGACACAGCAGTCTCGATAAAAAAATGTTTCCTTCCTCCTGAATCGATCCGTTTTGGTTTTGAGGCTGCTGCTGTGACTTTATATCCGTTGAGACTTACCATTGTTGTACCTGGGACTCTGACATAATAATTAGATTGATTCCTCTGATGCGGGGAATTACTGGGATGGTCCACATACGGATATTGTTTATGATGGTAGTAACAGTTATTCTCATTCTTATTTCTATTTTTATTATTATATTGGTTTTTATTCCTATTTTTCCGATAACTAACTGTAGACCATTCACCGTTCTGTCCCTCTAAGTCTACAGGGTGTTGGGTTAAATTATCAAACACTCCCTGTTCATCAATGGGTGGATTAGAACTATCTTTCTTTTTATTTATATTTTTATTATAGGTATAGATTTCACCTTTTGAGTAGTCTTCCGCATCTCTTGCAATTTTACGGTTCTTTATGTCCATCAGCTCTTTTTGGTATAAATCTGTTTTATGTAGCACCATCTTATTTATGTCCTCATATAGCTAAACTGTTTTAAATTTATCTAAACTAGTTTGGATAATATCTATCTCTTTAGATGTTTTTTCCACTAAAGATTTTCTGTGGGCAATAAGAATCCTCATAAGTATAACAGAACATTCCTTAAAGTGAAGTTCAATTTTAACTCACTGCTCAGCACCCATGTAAACATTAACCTCCAAATATAAAAGTCGCTAACTTTTTAAAAAAAAAAAGTATATGAATTTAGTGTAATTTATATATATATTATAGCAATGTTTCTTACTGTTACTCCTCCCCCAGTCTACTTCCTTATTTTCCTCTAATGACGTAGCGATTGTAAGAAGAAGCTGACTTCGTCACTTCAATGCTCGTGCACAAGACCGGCTTCAATATGCGCATTGTATCTTCATTTGCGCATGCGTACAAAT
Source organism: Bombina bombina (assembly GCF_027579735.1). Lineage (NCBI taxonomy): Eukaryota > Metazoa > Chordata > Amphibia > Anura > Bombinatoridae > Bombina > Bombina bombina. Next base: position 232,275,189 of record NC_069499.1, read on the forward strand.
TTTCAGTCCGTTTCTTAGTTCATTCCGGAGCATATCATGCACGAGCATGACGACTAGGAGGACAATAGCTTTTACACGCATGCGTGAGACTGAATGATGACGCGGGTAAAAAGGGGCAGGACGCCCCGGGGGAAGTGAAGGAATTGGATGGAAAATTTAGAAAACATGTCAATCAAAAGACGAACAATGTCGGGCGGACAATTGCGGCAATAGGGACGGTAAATGTAAATTAAAAAATTAAACGACAGGCATAATTTTAACAGTTTTGATGAATGAACATTATACTTTTTTCAATTGATAATTATAATACTGTAATCGAGAGCCGCGGACTTGAACTTCACTTTAAGAGCATCCTCCCATCTAGTTAATAGGGCGGGATCCTTCTTAAAAGAAAAGCTCTTGAATATTCTCAGGCCCCTCGGGATCTGATTTCTATCAATATATTTCTGAAGCATTTCAGCATCTAACCAATGCCTACATTTTATATTAATGGCCTCTTCTAATTTAGCAAAAAGGGCGTGTATAGATAAATTCTCAATGTAGTTATCATCAGTTGATCCTAAGCTCGAAGGGGCAATATGTGATACCAATAGTAGTCTTTTGTTGTTCCTTTCATTAGTGGACAACATATCTTAGAATAAAAATAGTATAAAATGAAAAATAGTAAGGATATTGAGGCTCAAACCGTGAGCCTAGTCCCTAATTAAGTGGATATGAAAATAAACAACCTATTCAGCCACAATTGTGTTTTAAAGTCACTAATAATGTTCTACTATATTACTGTGAAAATAGTGTTTGCAGAGGTGATTGGATAATAATATAATGATTTAATAAAATAGTAATATTATAATAAATAAGGAGGTGCTAAGTAGTGATCACTAACTGTGATACTAGTAGGTGTGATAGGTCCCAATGCTATATTCTAAATAGGATATAAATGTGTATAAATAGATAAATACAAATAATAATATTAATAATAATATAGTGATCGTCCAAATCACAAAACTAGACTATGTAGCAGAATAAGATACATGATACTAGGCAGCAATGAAGACGGTAATATCAAGGCGGTTGGGGTATTGCTATTACTATTACGTTTAGAGTATTGTTATTGGTATATAGCTATGTGTACAGAGTGCAGTGCAAATGTGTCAGAAAAACAGTGCATATATAGAACAATGCATACATTAAAATACAAATGTGTCAAATCGAAAATACATATATTAACCCTTTGAGTGCTAAGCTGGATTTAATCTTTTTCTGATTTTTACTATTTTTAACAAAAAAAATGTCTTCCCCCCCCCAGATCCCCAAGACTCATACCATTTGAAAGGTTAGGCGATTACCTTTCCAATGGTGGGTCTTGGGGGTCTGTAGCTGCTCAGATCCCTGAGATACAGGTTTCTAAGCAGCATGCCCCCTTTCCCTATACTTTGTATTGTCAATTTTAAATAAAGTTGTGCGGTGATGTCATTACGCATGACATCACCGCACGTAACGGGAAGCCCCAGTGATGCCTGTCACTATGCAGGCCTGATCGCCGGGGTAGGAGCGGGTGGGAGCCCCCAGATTACCAAAAAGGTAGTTGAGTGCAGAACCCAATTTTTTTCTTTTGTGATTCAGATAGAGCATGACATTTTAAGCAACTTTCTAATTTACTCCTATTTTCAAATTTTCTTTATTCTCTTGGTATCTTTATTTGAAATGCAAGAATGTAAGTTTAGATGCCGGACCATTTTTGGTGAACAACCTGGGTTGTCCTTGCTGATTGGTGGATAAATTCATCCACCAATAAAAAACTGCTGTCTAGAGTTCTGAACTAAGAAAAAAGCTTAGATGTCTTCTTTTTCAAATAAAGATAGCAAGAGAACGAAGAGAAAATGATAATAGGAGTAAATTAGAAAGTTGCTTAAAATTGCATGCTCTGTCTAAATCACAAAAGAAAAAATTTGGGTTCAGTGTCCCTTTAAATACAGATACAATATGCTGAAATAGGGAGTGAGAGAGACTAACAAATGACACATGCGGCAGGAAGTCCTTTCAAATAGGCATTAAAGTATGGATAAACTTAAACGATACCCTTAAATGGAGTCCCAGGTACAACAATGGTAAGTCTCAACAGAGATAAAGTCACAGCAGCAGCCTCAAAACCAAAACAGATCGATTCAGGAGGAAAGAAACATTTTTTTATCGAGACTGCTGTGTCTCTCTTGAGCCGCTTCTCATTTTGGCCTCTCCTGATTGGATCACTTGGTCTCCTGACATCACGTCAGACGTTTCCTGACGCCTGGTTGAGTCTTACGGGCGACTCTGTGGGTCCTGTGCTGCTTTGTACGGCACTCTGATTGTGCCGCTACCTTCGGTGAGTTGCCACTACTAGGGGCTCTGGGCTCGCTACTGCTGGGCGCTCCAAACTCTACTACTCTATGTGGCACCTCTTTTTCTCCTCTGTAGGTTCCATCTGAGTCATCCTTCTATCAAGAGCGCGGCCTCAACACTGACTTCTTCTCCCTCCTGTTGTCACGAGCGCACCTTTTGGGACCCCTGTGTCTCATGATTTTTTCCTTCCTCCAGTGTAGAGATCAGCCTCCCACCTGACACATCCCAACCCCTGATCCCTCCCTGAACCCCCTCAAACAGCTCTCTTCCCTCCCCCATCATCATAATTGTCACCACCATCTTAAGTACTGGCAGAAAGTCTGCCAGTACTAAAATAAAAGTTTTATATATATATTCTTTAGTGTTGGTTCCCCCCTTAGCCCCCAACCTCCCTTATCCCCCAAACAGCTCTCTAACCCTCACCCCTTTTACCTATTTGGTGCCATCTTGGGTACTGGCAGCTGTCTGCCAGTACCCAGCTTGCTGAAAAAAAACATTTTTTTATAAAAAAATCTCAAGTTTCTGTAGTGTAGCTGCCCCCCCCTCAATACCCTACCCCCCTCCCAGATCCCTTTCTCAACATTTATTTCCCCCCTCTACCTCCTTTTCTTACACTTTGAGTAGCGGTCCCAGTTCCAACGATCATACGGTATAACCAGAACTCCCTCCAGCGATGGGCCTCCCACCCGCCCCCTGCTATGGCTCCCACCCACCAATGATCGGCACCATTGCTGGCCGATGCAGAGAGGGCCACAGAGTGCTTGTCTCTGTATCAGTGGCTAAAAAAGGGTATTGCAGGATGCCTCAATATTGAGGCATCACTGCAATACCTTTAAAGCGTCTGGAAGCGATCACGCTCGCTTCCAGCGCTTGAAACCCCTGAAGACATGCCAGGCACGTCCTTGGTCATTAATGACCGTTTTTTGTAGGACGTACCTGGCACGTCCTCATCGTTAAGGGGTTAACCCCTTCATGACGGAATAATAGTGTTCGCATCAGAACTAAGGTCCGATGTATACACTATTTGTAAAAATGAAATCACGCAATCTTCGATGTGATTGCGTGATTTCAGTGTCGGGATGGGATCATGGGGGTTGCCTAAGCTGCTAGGCACACCCCAAGCCGATCCTTGCCTAATGGCATTAAAGCTCAGTGCTGTAAGGGCGGCATGGAACATCCTAACTGCATAAAGGTGTTAAACTGCTGCTTCATAAACACTCCAGTTGGCGAATCAAAATCAACCTGGATTCATTTGAATGGGGTGATTGACAAGCCCTGCTCTCACACAGTTGGTTGCGCAAGGGATTGTACAAGCATTTGCTAATGCAATGATAAATACGTGCCCCACACTCTGTGATTAAATGCAGTCTGTTCACATGTTGAGAAATCTTGTCCAAAAAAGTAGCTTAACCTTTGAAGTGGTTGCTAGGAGACACCTACAAACGCTCCGGTCAGTTTATTGCCAATACATAGCAGAGGACATTCACTGTAAAAAATCTTATAACAATAGAACAGAACATAAGATCCGTAATGTTAACTTCCTTATCTCACACTGAGTGCTCATTTTGCAAAATAAACAAGTTAGTTGTATATAATTTTTAACACAATCTGCTTTTTTTAAAGTCTACTTTGATTCAACATGTTTTAATTTTTTTATACAAAAAGTGCATTGTTTCATAACCCTTTAAAGGGTCTAGTCAAAAATAAACTTTCATGATTCAGATAGGGCATGTAATTTTAAACTTTCCAATTTACTTTTATCATCAATTTTGATTAGTTCTCTTGATATTAGTTGAAAACTAATTAGGTAGGCTCATATGCTAATTTCTTAGCCCTTGAAGGCCGCCTCTTATATGAATACATTTTGACAGTTTTTCACAACTAGGAGGGTGTTAGTTCATGTGTGCTATATAGATAACATTGTGCTCATGCACATGGAGTTACCTAGGAGTCAGCACTGATTGGCTAAAATGCAAGTCTCTGAAAAGAACTGAAATAAGGAGGCAGCCTGCAGAGGCTTAGATACAAGGTAATCACAGAGGTAAAAAGTGTATTTCTATAACAGTGTAGGTTATGCAAAACTGGGGAATGTGTAATTAAGGGATTAGCTATCTTTTTAAACAATGAAAATTCTGGTGTAGACTGCCCCTTTAAGTGTAAATTGGTAACAAAAATTAAAGGGACAATGAAGCCAATTTTTTTCTTTTGTGATTCAGATAGAGCATGCAATTTTAGGCAACTTTCTAATTTACTCTTATTTTTTTCTTCATTCTCTAGCTTTCTTTATTTGAAAAAGAAGGCATCTTAGCTATTTTTTTTGGTTCAGAACCATGGAAAGCACTTGTTTACTGGTGGGTGAATTTATCTACCAATCAGCAAGAACAACACAGTGTGTTCACCAAAAATGGGTCGGCATCTAAACTTACATTCTTGCATTTCAAATAAAGATACCAAGAGAATGAAGAAAATTTCATAATAGGAGTAAATTAGAAAGTTGCTTAAAATTGCATGCTCTATCTGAATCACAAAAAGAAAAAAATGGGGTTCAGTGTCCCTTTAAGATTACAAATTGTTCTTACTAAATACTTCTCAGGTCTTAATACAGTCATTCTTTTAAGACCACAATCTGCTTTTCTAACTTTCATAAACGGCCCATTTTTTGAAGGGTTTCAAACTTTTAATAATAACATTTAAGTGTCAACTTGGACTTTCTAAATGACAATGGTATTGTATGAAAAATTGTCTTATTGTTTGTTGTCTGCAAAAATAAATTATTTTTTTTAAAAAAAAGATACCAAAAGAACGAAGAAAAAATGATAAATAGGAGTAAATTAGAAACAGGTAGATTACGAGTTGTGCATTCGTCTTTTAACGCTGAAAAAATAGTAATTTCAGCATTAAAACAGCACCGCAGCCATTACAAGTCGGTATAGCTGTGTCAGGGTGCCAGGAATCAGACTGAGACAAGAAGTGCAAAAATAATCACACCTTTATTAATAGCAAAAAATAATAAAAAGTCCAAAAGTCAAATAACAAGCCAGGAATGAAAACCAGAACTGGTAGTCAGACGAGCCGAGTCAGGAGCCAAAGCGAATAGTCAGACGAGCCAAGTCAGGAGCCAAAGCGAGTAGTCAGATGAGCCGGAATCAGGAACAAGGAGAACAGCAGAGTCAGGAACAAGCCAAGGATCAGGAACCAGGAGGGACGTCAGACAGCCAGGTAATACACAGGAGCTCTCACAAACAGATCTGAGACAACACAAGGGCAAAGCATACTGAACAGAGGCCCTTTAAATAATAAGTGATGACATCACAATTCTGAGACTGCATCCTGTCTCACACGGATGATGTACACCAGTCTGGCCATAAAAGGAAGTGCAGGAAATGAGCAGCATCACACAGTATGCATCAGAGTCAGGAAGAGAGGTGAGTAAAATGGCTGCCAGCAGCACATGACAAACAGATCAGGGAAAAAACCCTGACAGTACCCTCACCTCAACGACCCCTCACCCGTGGGAGGACAAAAGGCTTATTGGGGAAACAGGCATGGAAGGCACCTAGGAGGGCGGGTGCATGAACATCAGAGGAGGGAACCCATGAACGCTCCTCCGGACTGTAGCCCCTCCAGTGAACCAAATACTGTACGCGGCCCCTGGACATACGAGAGTCAATAATGCTGCTGACCTCATACTCCTCATGGTTGTCAACAAAGATAGGGTGGGGATAAGGCAACACAGTGGTAAACAGATTACAAACCAATGGTTTCAAGAGGGAGACATGAAAAACATTGGAGATGCGCATTGCAGGAGGAAGGTCAAGAGCGTAGGCCACAGGATTGACCCGTCAGAGTATTCAAAAAGGACCAACATAACGGGGAGCCAGTTTATTGGAAGGCACACGAAGGTTCAAGTTGCGGGAGGACAGCCTCTCACTCTCTCACCAACCTGGTAGGAAGGCGCAGGCAGACGCCTACGATCAGCCTAGAACTTTTGTCGCTGCATAGAACGATGAAGGTAATCCTGAATCTGCACCCACGTGGAACGGAGTTGCCGGAGATGCTCCTCCAAAGCCGGATTACCCTGAGACATGAATGAATCGGGCAACAAGGATGGTTGAAACCCATTATTCGCCATGAACGGGGATAACTTGGAGGAAGCATTAATAGCACTATTACGAGCAAACTCTGCCCAAGGTAACAGTTCAGACCAATTATTGTCGTGATCTGAGACATAGCAACGGAGGATCTGTTCCAGAGCTTGATTAGACCGTTCCGCAGCCCCATTGGATTGAGGGTGATATGCCGAGGAGAAGGACAGCTGGATCCCCATTTGAGCACAAAAGGAACACCAAAATCTGGAGACAAACTGGCTACCCCGGTCCGACACTATCTCCTTGGGTAACCCATGTAAATGGAAGACCTCCCGGGCAAAAATTGAAGCAAGCTCCTGAGCGGTAGGCAACTTCTTCAAGGGAATGCAATGTGACATTTTAGAAAAACGGTCAACCACCATAAGGATAACAGTATTGCCATTGGAAACAGGGAGCTCAACAATGAAGTCCATGGAAAGATGTGTCCAAGATGTGTCACAATTAGCAATAGGTTGAAGACCGACAGGAAGACGTTGAGGAGTCTTATTCTGTGCATAAACTGAGCAGGAGGCAACATATGCAGCAACATCAGAACAAAGAGCTGGCCACCAGAATTGTCGAGTGACAGACCAAATCATTTGGTTCTTGCCTGGGTGACCTGCGGCTTTAGGATAGTAGTAAGTGTGCAAAAGTTTAGTTCGAAGATTCTCAGGAACAAAACACTTACCACTAGGTTTCTCAGGAGGTGCATTGGTTTGTGCAGCCAGGATCTCCTCCCCCAAGGGAGAAGTCAAATTAGAACGTATGGTAGCCAAAATATGGTCAGGAGGTATAACTGGAGTAGTGTGGCCAAAAAGCGAGTCTAGTTGCTGCTGTAAGTGATCGATGTGGAGCGATCAGCACTAGTATATAATGAACCACAAGCGGTGCACATTAAATATAAGGAACAAACTAGGAAAAACTCGCTGCAAGGTAGGGTTAAACATTTGTCAGTATAGGAGTTGTACCCAGTTAGACGCTGGTAGCTAAAGTGTTAAACTAGCAGTAACAGGCTGCTGATTCAAAGTATCAGAGACCCATATTGTAACACGTTTCACACTCTAAACTTGTTGACATTCTTCTCTCATCATAGCAATTTACTTTTGCAACACAGTGATCTGTGACATATGTCAGTAATATAAATAAATATGTAAAATAACTATATTGTTTTAGGAACTAGACAGAACTTTTCTCAGACAGGGAGTAAGGGTGATTATTATCCTAATTTCATTGAGGGGGTAGTCTAGGGGGTAGTCTTATACGGCGAGTATAGCACAAACCCTATAATTTTAACAGGAAAAGTAGGGGGGCGTCTTATACGCCCAGTCGTCTTATACGCCGTAAAATAATACTCTGTGTATTGCTACATATTTATAGTGTTAATAAAAAGACTGACATTTTGTTGAAGCAGGATAATAATAATAATAGTAATTGCATCACATGTTTAATTATTCATGTGTATTTATTGATTTCTTTAAATGTTAAAGGGACATGATACTTAATATAATCATACATTCTAGTTTATATATTATTATCAGTTATTGAGAGAGAGAGAGAGAGAGAGATGCGTACTTCGTTTTATTGCGGTCCACAGATATTGCATTTTTTCCAATATATACAGACACATATTAACACATAAATGCACATACATACACACAAACACACACACATATATATATATATACACACACACACACACACCACCAGCAAAAACAATTATGACTTACTGAAGGCATTTTTTAGCAATAAAGTGACAGTCTAGTCCAAAATAAACTTTCGTGATTCAGATAGGGCATGTAATTTTAAACAATTTTCCAATTTACGTTTTTTTTAAATTCAACTGTTTTTATTCAGTTTTCAAAATAAACAGGTGTACAGAAAATACAATTACATTTGCAATCTTCTTTGAGGCAAAACAGAACAGCAGTGGTGACACAAAATATTAACGAAAGACAACCTATAAACATGCTAAGCACTTCAGAGGAAAGCTTCATATTTAACCCCAACAATAAAGATACAGCGAGACAATGTAAGTGATTTCATTCCATAACATTAAAGATCAGCACAATGATGCACATTTTCCCCTTTCAAAAAAAAAAAACGGAAAAAAAACCCTTTGTTATAGATTCCTTTGTTCCCAGAGATATGAGATGTCAGCAATTAAGTCTTGTTCACCCAAGAAGGTTTAGTGTATTTTTTCTAGGGATAAGATGTGGTCTACTTCTTTCATCCACATGGGGAGAGTGGGGACCTGCATGGACTTCCAGAACCTAGGTATAAGGCATTTGGCGCAGTTAAGCATACAACGAAATAGCTGGATTCGATAAATACATGATATGGGGAGGGGGGGGGGGTCGTGTAACAAAACAATATTAGGAGTGAGTGTGATGCTGAGCCCTAATATGCTGTTGATATATTTGGTGATATCCTTCCAGTATGTTTGTAGGGAGGGGCATGACCACCAGATATGGGAGAGTGTTCCTGTTCCACCACAATGTCTCCAGCATAAAGAAGAGGAGTTTGGATAAATACTATGTAGTCGTTGCGGGGTAAGATACCATCAGGATAAAAGTTTGTAGTTAATTTCTGCGAACACCAGTGAGGGGGATGACTTTTTAGTTTCCATAAAAATGTGGCTCCATTGGGCTTCGGGTATATCTAAGTTAAGTTCTTTTTCCCATTTAGGTATGTAAGAGGGTTGTTTGGCTGGATATGATCCCTTTAAGCAGTTTATATATGATGGAAATATGGGATCTCGTCATTGATAATGTTATGCAGAGTGTTTCGAAAGGATAAAGAGATCTGGTAAGGTCATTAGTGTGGGGGCTATTAAATATGGCATGTCGTAGTTGCAGGTAAGGAAACCAAAGATGAAAAGGGGGGCCCAGCAATTGGGAAAGTTCTTGTTGCGTGCAAATCTGGCCATTGTTAAGTATCAAGTGTGCAGGGACATTGGAAGGAGAGTCAGCAATGGTCGGGGTTTGCAAGGAGTGTGAATGAAGCAACAGAGGATTATTAAGAAGTGGAGTGAGGGGTGAGGGTATGGTCGAAACTGTTTTGTCTAAGGTGAGGGTTGCATCCCATACTTTTAGAGTAGCAGCTATGTAATAATTTGTATGGGCTTCTGGGGGCCTATGTTTAGGCAATATCCAGCATAAATCGCCAAGATTATATCCACTAGTTAAAGAGGATTCCAATTGTACCCAGGGTTTCTCGTGGTAGGAATGCTTCCACGCCACTATCCGCACTAGGTGAGTTGCCCTATAATATGCAGTTAGATTCGGAACGCCTAGACCACCGTGCTCCCTATCAAGATATAATGTGCTCCTAGTCACTCTAGCACGCTTCTGAGCCCAGATAAAGGAGTCAAACAATTTTTGCTGTTGTAATAGGTATGAGGGAGGGATATCTAGAGGGAGTACCTGAAATATGTACAAAAACTTGGGAAGGAGAGTCATTTTGAGCGCATTAACCCGTCCCATCCAAGAAAGATAACCTTGCTTATGCCACGTCTCGAGGACGGTCTGCGATTCCTTCTGAAGGGGGATATAGTTTAGGTCAAACAAGTCAGTTTCCAATTTACTTTTATCAACAATTTTGCTTTGTTCTCTTGGTATTCTTAGATGAAAGCTAAACCTAGGAGGTTCATATGCTAATTTCTTAGACCTAGAAGGCCGCCTCTAAGCTAAATGCATTTTGACAGTTTTTCACCACTAGAGGGTGTTAGTTCATGTGTGTTATATAGATAACACTGTGCTCACACACATGAAGCTCCTAGGAGCCAGCACTGATTGGCTAAAATGCAAGTCTGTCAAAAGAACTTAAATAAGGGGGCAGTTTGCAGAGGCTTAGATACAAGATGTTCACAAAGGTAAAAAGTGTATTAAAATAACTGTTGGTTATGCAAAACTGGGGAATGGGTAATAAATGGATTATCTATCTTTTAAAACAATAAAAATTCTGGTGTAGACTGTCCCTTTAATAGACTACAGTATAGTGCAATGGTTTTCAAAGTGTGAGGCGGGCCTCCCCAAGGGGCACTAGAACATATAAGGGGAGGCGCAGGAATAGTGACAAGCAACGGCTGACTTTGGCAAAACATAGAACATGTTTTAAAAACTGACAATGCCATTTGAGTTTGTTGTCTTGATCTGTAACTTGCATTTAACACGAGTCAAATTAAAACACTTTTCAGAGCTGTGGGTGAACCCTGGATCAGATGTAAATTCCCCAAATTAAAACTAAAAATAAATTACAATTTTTCAAGAGCAAAAATATAGTAACATCTTATATAGGGGGCACTGTCTTGTAAATTTCATCAGAGGGGGGGGCGCACCACCTAAGACTTTGTAAACCACTTATGCAGGCCCATTTATCAAGCTCCGTACGGAGCTTGACGGGCCGTGTTTCTGGCGAGTCTTCAGACTAGCCAGAAACACAACTTATGAAGCAGCGGTCTAAAGACCGCTGCTCCATAACCCTGTCCGCCTGCTCTGAGCAGGCGGACAAGAATCGCCGGATATCAACCCGATCGAATACGATCGGGTTGATTGACACCTCCCTGCTGGCGGCCGATTGGCCGCGAGTCAGCAGGGGGCGGCGTTGCACGAGCAGCTCTTGTGAGCTGCTGGTGCAATGTTAAATGCGGAGAGCGTATTGCTCTCCGCATTTAGCGAGGTCTTGCGGACCTGATCCGCAGTGTCGGATCAGGTCTGCAAGCCCTTTGATAAATTGGGGCCATAGTGTAAACAGAACTTTTATATGCACTGGAAAACCAAAATATTAGTGTGACTTACTTTATTGTGATATTCGCTTTATTGCAGTGGTCTGGAACCAAACCTGCAATTTCTCTGAGGTATTCCTGTATATAGAAAACATCTGAGTTGAGTAAATGTACCCTGTATTGTTAATGAATTACTTCCTATTACACATTTGAAAGTATACCTATATCATACTTTTGTGTATATATATATAATACCTAATCCCACAGGTTGGATACATACAGAGACAATGATTATACGAGGCAGGAAATTATAGAGTAATGTGAACTGCACAATTACCAGTTTGGTCAATGAATGAATAGTTTAAAGGTTTAGTAAATACAGGAAGGCATTGTAGTTGTGAATGACAAAAAAACAAAAAAACAAATCGGCATTAGATTTACTTTGGTATAAACAGAAGTTTTACATCCTGAAGTTAGAGATTATACTTTTTTTTTTAAAGAAAAAAAAATTGTTTTCAGTGTCTGACTACACATTTGTTTGGGTGTATTTAAGGAAATTAAATGAATACAATAGTAATGTCAACAGTACAGCCAAGTGTGGAACAATATGTGCCAGTATCATGTGTCACAAAATGAAACCAGTTATGTCCGCAGAGAGACTGTAAGAAGGAGATACAGTTAAATGAACCAATTATCTTCTCTCTGTGTTTACTTATTCCCTGCATTGTGTAATCCATTGTCTGGTTTATAGAGTTCAAACTCATATAATTTCCAGACTGCAGAAATCTCTAAATCTGATTGATGTAATACACAGACAGACACAATTTAAGGATGTAATTGGTGATGTATTTCAACTGTGTGTTAAATAGACATTAAATACTTTGAGATATTAGTATAAAATTTTTCATTTTATTTAGTAAAACAACTTTGCAATTTACTTTAATTGTTCATTTTGTTCCCTTTTCCTGTAATTTTCTGGTTAAACGTGGAAGTGCAAACACAGCTGTAATTCACACAGTCATTGGTTGCACACTCTAGTAAGCCATTTATAACTGTCCCTAATTGGCCTTAGCAGAAAAATAAAAGTTACTAGTGGCGTCCACTGCTTTATGAACATTAGACTGTTACCCTTATTTTTTCCATATTTAAACAACTAATATTTAAAAAATGACATGTATATGTAACGTGTAAAGTTAATAATCCGAGTAATCCTAGGATTACCCGGGTAAAACGGAAAAGCGGCTGTGGGTAAAGCCTGATGATCTGTAATTCCCCAATCTACACTATTTCTTTTGCCTCCACCTGGGGGGTTCAAGGAAGACGCCCTACCGATCCGCTGGCATCCACCCCCCCTTGAAACCCCAGGCAAAGGCAAAAAATATATTAAAGATGGGGGAATTACAGTGCATGCTATATATGTTTGATGCTGTGACTCCGCACTCTGAGGGGATTTATGATCACATATTGGGTTTTACCCACAGCCGCTTAGGTAATGTCCGTTTTACCGGGTAATCCTAGGATTACCCAATATCTGACTTTACCCACAGCTGCTTGGGTAATGTCCGTTTTACTCCGGTAATCCTAGGATTACCCAATATCTGACTTTACCCGCAACATATATATTATTCTCAAGGTAATATTTGCACTGAATACTTCATACTAACAATTATTTATTTAGTAATGTTCCTTTAAAGGGAAAAAAAAAGGTCAAAACTAAAATGTGCATGGGTGGATTTAATTTTTTTTTTGCAGTATACTTGTATTGGCAAAAAATGCTTCTAGTAAAAATTATTAAAGGGACGTGAAACCCCACATTTGTCTATCACGATTCAGATAGAGCATGCAATTGTAAACAACTTTCTAATTTACTTTATTATCAAATGTTGTTTGCTCCTTTGGTATCTTTTGTTGAAAAGCTCTGGAGCATGCACGTGTCTGGAACACTATATGGCAGTTTTGCAAAAATGTTATCCATTTGCAAGAGCACAAGAGAGCACCACTGTTTCCTGCCATGTCGTCCTCCTCCCAGGTATCTCTTCAACAATGAATACCTTGGGAAACAAGCAAATTTGATAATATAATTTTTTGAGGGGGTTTCATATCCTTTTAATTCAGTGGCATAGGCAAATATCTTGTGAGGGCCGTGCACCAGTATTCAAGGTCAGAGAGCTGGTAGTGTGTATTGTGTCTGTGTGTGCTGACTTTGTGAGAAGGTGTAGGGGCCGATTTATCAAGCCCCGTATGGCCCCTAATGCATCTGTTTCCGCGCAAGCCTTCAGGCTCACTAGAAACAGGAGTCTTAAGACCGCTGCTCCTTAACTTGTCCGCCACCTCTGAGGCAGCGGACAGCAATCCGCCCGATCGCATACGACTGACACCCCATGCTAGCAGCCGATTGGCCGCAAATCTGTAGGGGGCGGTATTGCACAAGCAGTTCACGAGAAATGCATGTGCAATGATAAATGCCGACAGCATATGTTGTCTGCATTTAACGATGTGAGGCGGACATGATCCGCTACAGCGGATCATGTCCGTCTGCACAATAATAAATCGGCCCTGTAGTGTTTGAATACTGGTGCACGGTCCCTCACAGCATATATGCACATGCTGCAAAAAAACAAAGCAGTAATAACCTTTACTAGAAGCATTGTTTATGGAAGTATATTGCAAAAATGCTTCTATGTAAAAATAAAATTTACCCATGCACATTTCAATTGTGACTTTCATATCCTTTTAAGTCAAGCGTGTTCTTCTTTTATTTCTGTGACTTCATACTGTTTTCTGATAATTGTATTACAATTTTGCAAGCAGTTTTACTACACAACTCTGTCCAGATAGTATGGAATATGTAAGAATTTTGCAAGAATTTTACTTACAGCACCTTAGGCCTGTATATTAGTACAAAATGATAACATCTGCCAGAGCAACATACAACATTCTAATTTTACTTCTGTGTCCTATATTTTGGATTATTCTACATATATTTATGAGAATTTAAATGATGAGAAACGTTCCCCACTTTACACTGAGGGTTACTCTAGGACCTACCTGATTAATAGGTTCAAAGGCAGGGGGAGTTAGCATAATGTCTCAGTCAATATTAGGTCTTAGTATATAAGGGGTACAGTGAGTAACTGTTATGGCAAATGTTAAAAGAGAAAACATTAATAGATTACTGAGAATAAAGATATCAACTCTTACTATAGTATAATAATAACCAGCCACAGTAAATATTTTATGGAAGCCTCAATATAGGGAATGTATAACTAATGAAGTAAACATAAAGGTAGCTTATGCAAATATGTTAATGCTGTTGCAGATTTCTCATCTCCTGGGATCTGAATCTATATCAGCGTGTTGTATTTAACTGACAATAAAGCTCATGATATAATATATCTGGAAAATAAGTGCTAGTGAGATACTGCATAGTATATATTATAGTTGTATCTAATAGCAGAGCTATAACATGCTGTCCTGGGTGCAGACAGCACGTTTAGGATGAGAAGTCAATGCAGTCAAACAATACATTTGAATGTATGTCGCCTAGTGAATAATAAATAAAGTACCCAAGAGGTGCAAGGAGTTGCATAATATGTGGGAGTATACAGATCTGCATTATTAACGACTCTTAGGGAGGACTATACTTATACATCTCTACTAGGTTCATCGAAAATGCTACACACAAAAGGAGAGAGATATAAAATAGAATAAGAAAAAATTACAACCTCAGTGTACTACCAGCTAGAAATGTTCTGCCATATAACATACAAGTATAAGGGGGAGCATATAGAATAAAACATTAATGTCATAAGGGCAACTAAATTTGGGGAAACAGTCTGTAACTAGCAATGTAATGAGATGATCATACTGCATGTTACCAGAAGACAACCGCAAGATGACCACAAACAGGATCAAGTTCAAGATATGTACGGCAGTCTCATATTCACAGCTGAGAGTGGATAATATATTACTCTATTCCAGTCTTCCAAGGGTTAATAGATATTAGTGGAAAGTCAGCTTCGGAAGGCATAGCTCTCTGGTTCTTGCTGATCGTGAGCACTGGGGATTTCCAGCCTGTCAGTAAGCCATCCAATAATAAGCTGCTGGTGAGGAGAGCATTAATGTTCTGTGCAGGTACTTCTCTTGGGACCATTTTACTTCCCATGTAGTGTGATCCATGTGTAGAAAGTAGTTCATCTGCAAGCTGTGGAGGAAGCCCAATATCTGATCCGTACTGCCCCTGTGCAGTTAAGGCCAGGACAGGATTTCCCATGAGGCACAGTAGGCATGTGCCTACAGGCGCATTGCAGTGAGGGGCGTCTGTCTGTCAGTGTATCTTACTAAAAAATATATTATTTTTTTCTGAAGGCATTATTTTAATAAGAATTGTGCTGCCAGCTGCTTACAGAGTCAAGTGTTTCATTGGGAACATGTTACAGCAGTCCAGGGAGCCTACTGTGAAAGTTTCACTTTTATTTAATGTACTTCTGCCTCCCTCACACAGCCAAGCTCCATGCTGATGTGGAACAGACACTTTTTGTTGAAGGACTGAAGGCTTCAGTACAGGTTAGGACTGTACAGGGCTTCTAAATGCTGCCTAGAATGACAACATAACAAGCAGAGCACACTTTAACCCCTTGGCTACCAGAGAGGATTGCAGTGTATTCACTTGTTATGTGCTGTTGTTGGACACCTTGAAACCCTAAATAAGATAGAGACTTATCATTAAAGTAGCTTCCCACTAAAGTCACATTAAAAAAAGAAGCAGCTTTATTGCACAACCACATACAACAAACCTATTTTCCAGTGATCGTACGCTTGTTGAATGCTTAAATAT